>NW_026012701.1:0-2682 GCF_001458135.2 Marmota marmota marmota | reverse complement strand
GAACGTTAACACTAGCCCTAGCCCTAATGCTAATCATAAAACTACCCTAACACTAACCCTTGCAGTAAAACTAAACTGAGCAAGAGCCCTAACCCTAAGCCTTAACTTAAACCAAACCTTAACACTACACCCAGACCTTACCCTAGCCATAATTCGAATCCTAATCTTAACCTTAATACTATTCCTAACTCTGACTCATATTCTAACACTCACCATAGCTCTAAACACCACCCTAACCTTAAACTGAACCCTTACAGTAACCCTAGCCTTAATTTGAGTCTTAACCCTAAACCTAAAACTAAACCCGACCCTGACTATTAACCTAACACTAACACTAGGTCTTTATTTCACCCTAACCTTAAACCTAATCCTAATACTAGAGGTTTAACCCCTAACCATAACCCAAAAACTAACCCTGAAAACCATAGTTCTTACATTAGCCATTGCTTTAACTCTAGCCATAATCCTAACACAAAACTAGCCCTAATCTGAGCCCTAAACCTATCTTTAACCCTAACCCTAGACCTAACCATAGCTCTAACCCTATCCCTTACCCTATGCCAAACCCTAAACCTAATGCTTATTCTAATCCTAATCCTAATTCTATTCCTTAACCTAACCCAATCCCTAACCCTATTAGTTGACCTAATACTAGCCCTCATTCTAGTTCTAAGAATAACCCAAACCCTAACCTTAACCCTGACCCTTATTCTGACCCTAACAGTAATCACAGGTCTAAACCTGAACCTAACCCTAAACCAAACCCTAACATTAGCCCTATTGGTAACCTTACACCTAAACCTAACCCTAACACTAGCCCTAGATCTAAACCTAATCCTAATCTATCCAAAACTCTATCCCTAGACCTAATGAAAAACTTAGCTCTAGCCCTAATATTCACCCTTAGCCTAAAGGCAAAAACTAATCCTTCCACTAGTCTTAACCCTAGTCCTAATTCTGGCTTTCCCATTAACCATAACCCTAAACTGAACAGTGACCGTGACACTAACACTAACCCTATCTCTAAATATCATCCTAACCCTAAACCTAACCCTAAAACTATACTTAGCTCTAACTTTAACCTTAAAACTAGCCCTAATCATAACAAAGTTCTTACATTTGCCATAGCACTAACCTATTGCAAAACCTAGCCCTAACCCAAGCCCTACCCTAGCTTTAACCCTAAAGCTAAACATAACCCTATCCTTAGCCCTAACCCTAAACCTAGGCCTAACCCTAGTATACACCTAACCTAACACTAAATCTATCCCTAACTGTAACCCAAGACCTGACATTAGCACTAGCCCTAATACTAGCCCTAACCCTAACACAAACATTAGCCATCATCCTGGCCCTAAACCTAGCTTTAATCATAACCATAAACCTAACCCTAGCCCTGACCCTAATTCTAACCCTTGCCCTAGGCCTCAAACTAACTATAACCCAATACCTTACCCTAAATGTAATCCTAACTCCAACCCTAACTGAAGGCCTAAACCTAACACTAACAGTAGCCCTAATTTAGCCCTATCCCTAACCCTAACCCTAATCCTTGCTCTAAGACTAAATCTAATTCTCATACTAGCCCTATCACTAGTTCTAACCCTATCACTTACCATAATACTAAACCTAACCCAAACATTAGTCCTAACCCTTGCCGTATCCTTAGCCCTACCCTAACCATAGATCAAAATCTAACTCTAAATCTAACCCGAACCCGAAACCTAAATCTAAGCATTATAAATACATTTATATTTAGACTCTGTGTCTACAGTGTTGGCTTCAATGATTATTTAGAATATAGTCATTAGTTACATAAAAGGCATACCATTTCTGGTGGTTTATAGAGAACTCAGTGCCAAGGGTAGGATGCTGTGTTAAGGGGGAAAGGAATGAGGGTATGTGATTAATCTAACTTAGCAACTTTGGAGGAGAACTCTAATGAATAGGCAGTGGGAATTTATGGAAGTATGTATAAATTCAAACTGCTTATCTGTATTCATAAAATTACACTATGTACAAATAGTAAAAGTTAGGAGGCTGAAAGTGGGATAGAGGGAGAAAGAAAAAAGAAGAAAAATAACAAGGAAAGAAAGAAAGAGAGGGAGAAAGAAAATAAGAGCAAATAAAGAGGTGGTGAGGTGGGGCCTATGCAATTCCTCTAAATTATACAATTCTAGTGATTCAGTTCTTAAAGTCCAATTTCATGGAGAGTTTTTGGTTACACATATGTTGAGGTTGTGAGGACGAGAGGGAGAAGGGTAGAGGAGAATGGATGAGAAGAGCAAGAAAAAAAAAGTAAGAAAGAAAAAAAGGCTCTCAGAACTCTGTTTTATTTTCTTGCATTAGGTGGAGTTTTCTATTCCTAGCTTGAGTCTCTGCTCAGGGTGGTGGAGGTAGCCAGAGTGAGAGGGCTTGAGCTTTTACCTGGAGCCTCCCTACTCTTAGTCTCTCAATTGGAAACCAGGTGCCTGTACAGATGCTGTTCCTCATGGATAGCTACACCCCAAAAAAACTTGTGTGAAAAATCTTGAGTTATCACAGCTGGAGGTAGGGGAGTTGGAAACCTGGTACCTGATAAGCTGCAGAACCAAGCTGGTAGCCACGCCCACTAATAGATGATGAATCGGTTTTTGCAAGATGGATTCCATCTATTACACATGTATGGTGTTTGGTGAGGTC
>NW_026012700.1:0-2682 GCF_001458135.2 Marmota marmota marmota | reverse complement strand
ATTTATCAAGCTTCCAAAGAACTCCGAGTTTACTGGAATCTCAAGAAATATTTTTTCATCTGATCTTGTTCATACTTTGAAGGAATGACTGGTACTCCAGTTGCACTTTCCCTCCCCCCCCAATTTCATTCTTCTAGTTGTATGTTCGTTTGAAGGAGCATTTTGAATTTTAAGGTTTCACTTTTTTTTCCTCTATAGGAATACAGGCAGGGGGAACACTAAATCAATAAAGTTTTGTGCTAGCTGCTTAAAACTTGAAAAATTCAATTAGTTCTCAGTGAGCTCTCTGTGCTTTATTCCCTGTTGAAATTGCCAAAAACAGAGACAAGGAACCAACACTTTCGTTTGAAAACATTTATCAAGCTTCCAAAGAACTCCGAGTTTACTGGAATCTCAAGAAATATTTTTTCATCTGATCTTGTTCATACTTTGAAGGAATGACTGGTACTCCAGTTGCACTTTCCCTCCCCCCCCAATTTCATTCTTCTAGTTGTATGTTCGTTTGAAGGAGCATTTTGAATTTTAAGGTTTCACTTTTTTTTCCTCTATAGGAATACAGGCAGTTGGATCTCTAAATCATACATTGTGTATACTAGCTACTAGAAATTTGACACAAAAATTTAATTCTCAGTGTGTTTTCTATGTTTTACTCCCTGTTGAAGTAGCCCTAAACAGAGGAAAAAAAAAACACTTTCCTTTGAAAGCCTTTGCCATGCTTCCAAGGTACACTGAGTTTACTGGATTCTCAGCAAATATATTTTAAACAGATCTTGTTCATACTTTGAAGGATTGAGCAGAGACCCAGTCACACTTGGCCACCCACATTTTATTTTTCTATTTTGAGGCATTCTTTTGCAGGAACAATTTGAATATTTAGGTTTTACTTCATTTTCTCCTATAGGGATAGAGGCAGTTGGAACTCTAAATCAAACATTGTGTGTGCTAGCTGTTTGATCCTTGACACACCCAATTAGTTTTCAGTGTGCTCTCTATGCTATGTTAGTTTTTGAAGTAACCATAAGAAGAACAAGGAAAAAATACTTTCATTTGAACGCATTTGCAATGCTTCCTCAGAACTCCAAGTTTACTGGAATCTCAGCAAACATTTTTTTAACCCAATATTGTTGATACTTTGTAGGAATGATTGGAACACCCATTGCACTTGGCTTCCCAAATATCATTCTTGTGGGTTGAAGCGTTCATTTGCAGGAACACTTTGAATTCTTAGGTTTCACTTTGTTTTCCCCTATAGGGATAGAGAAATTTGGAACTCTAAATCAAACATGATTTTTGCTACCTGCTTGAAACTTGAAAAACTCAATTAGATATGAGTGCCCTCTCTAGGCTTTTTTCCCTGTTGAATTAGCCCTAAGCAGAGGCAAAAAAAAACCACTTTAATTTGAAAGTGTTGTCAATCTTCCACAAAATTCTGAGGTTACTGGTTTCTCAACGAATATATTTTCCCCCTAATCTTGTTGATACTTTGAAGGAATTATTGGTACTCCAGTCCCACGGTGCATCACAAATTTCATTCTTCTGCTCTTAAGCTTTCATTTGCAGGAACACTTTGAATTTTTAGGTGTCACTTCTTTTTCTCCTATAGAGATAGACAAATTTGGAACTCTAAATCAAACATGATTTGTGCTACCTGCTTTAAACTTGACACTTTCAATTAATTTTCAGTGTGATGTCCTAGCTTTGTTCTTTTTGGATAACACTAAGCAGAGGAAAAAAAAAACAAAAACATTTTTTGGAAAGCATTTGCCAAGCTTCCACAGAACTCAGAGTTTACTGGTATCTCAGCAAATATTTTTTTACCCAATCTTTTTGATACTTTGAAGGAATGATTGGTACTCAAGTCACACTTGGTTCCCCAAATTTCATTTTTCTAGGTTGAAACTTTAGTTTGCATGAACACTTTGAAATTTTAGGTGTCACTTCCTTTTCCCCTATAGGGATAGAGGCAATTGGAACTCTAAATAAAACATGTTTTTTTCCAGCTGCTTGAAACTTGACACACATAATTAGTTCTCAGTGAGGTCTCTATGCTTCTTTCCTGTTGAAGTAGCCCTAACAAGAGGCAAGGAAAAATTACTTTAATTTGAAAGCATTCACCAAGATTCCAGAGAACTCCGAGTTTACTGGAATCTCAGCAAATATTTTTTACCTGGATCTTTTTAATACTTTGAAGGAATGATCAATACTCCATTCGCACATGGCCTCCCAAATTTCATTTTTCTTGGTTGAAGCGTTCGTTTGCAGAGACACTTTGAATTTTTAGATTTCACTTCATTTTCCCCTGTATGGATACAGGAAGGTGGAACTCTAAATCAAACATGGTGTGCTAGTTGCTTGAAACTTGATACACTCAGTTAGTTTTCAGTGTGTTCTCTATGTTATATTTCCTTTTGAAGTAACCCTAAGAAGAACAAGGAAAGAATACTTTCTTTTTAAACAATTTGCCAAAATTCCACAGAAATCTGAGTTTACTGGAATCTCAGCAAATATTTTTTCACGGAACTTGTTGGTACTCTGAAGGAATGATTGGTAATCCACTCTCTCATGCCCCCTCTGATTTCACTCTTCTTTCTTTAAGCCTTCATTTTCAGGAACACTTTCAATGTAGGTTTCACTTCCATTTCCCCTGTGGTGATAGAGTTAGTTGGAAATCTAAATAAATTA
>NW_026012699.1:0-2682 GCF_001458135.2 Marmota marmota marmota | reverse complement strand
ACAACCATGAGCTAAAATCTCTGCTGGCCAAAATAAATCTTTTCTCCTTTAAATTATTTTTCTCAAAATGATTATAAAAGCTGACTAATACGAAGCCTTGTATTGGGTTTCCTCAATACAGCTGTCTGAATCGTTCTATATTGTTTGCTGGCTATTCAGTTTCTGCCCTTATTTTAACTCTTAGGTGTGATCATGAATTTCTGAAAGTTGTCGATACTTATCAGAATATTGCATCTTCTAGGCCTTGGAGGATTAAGTATTTATTTTAGCCTTCCTAATCTTGCTTTCATGGACCTGTTTTTCCAGAAAAATTCTAATTAGCTCACTCATTTTCTCTGAGCCCATAAACATCTCTGTTTGATCATTGGGTGGTACCCAGATCCTGATTTGCCTAGAGTCCATTTTTGATATGTTGTCATTGTCTCAGCAATAAAGGATGATCCAAACACGGGTTCACATCAAATCTGCAGTTGCTGTATTCAGATTAAACCAGGGAAGTACTTAGAGTAGTCCAATTTTATATCCTCTCCTTAGGGGTAGGCCCAGATTACCATGTTGTCAGTTACTGTTGAGTTTTGCCTGATGTTGGGCTGAATTAATAATTGACTCAAAACCAGGTTTCTTTCTGTAGGCACCAATTTCTGCCAATGCTGAGCCCAAAGCCTGCCAGGTCCAGCACCGCACTAGTAAAGACGAAGGCCTATGCTGCAATTGGCTGCCTCTAATGGAATTGGACTCATTGATGAATGTCAATACAATAAGCTCTAGATGGATTAACCCACAAATCATTTCACAGTCTTGCATTGCCTCACACATGAACTTTTGGGGGACACTTTAGATTTAAACTATAAAAGCTTCCATTTCATTAAATGTCCACCATAACCCTTCAGTCATTGTGGTGAGAAGAAATATGTACACCTTGCCCTTGGAAAAACATAATTCCTAAGATTAAAATTAACTGCTGGACAATGGTTTTTAAGGACTCTGACATTTGAAGTGGAGGATAGAAATGACTGAAACCTCCTAGAGGAAAGATTTTTGCAATGACTAGAAATACACAATTTAAAAATGAGAATAGAGTGTACCTTTAAATTATGCATTTAAGTATTTAAAGGAGAGTCAGAGAAGAATTCTCAAAATAATAATAGTAGATATAAGTTCTAACAAAAATTCTATGAAAGAAAATGTCACAACTAATTCAAAGAAAGACTGAATTGTGAAGACTGGAAGCAACATTTTTGTCTTTCATATTCAACTATCTAATCTTAGTTATGGCAGGGACTTGTTCAAATGTGTACATTTTTTAATTTCTAGCAAATAGCAGAATTCTCAAATTATCATAGATGACCCATTAAGAATATGATCAATAAATGAACATGTGAATAAACAATTTATAGGCTTAAATTATTAAAACTACTTCATGCTGCCTAAATTTTCTATTTTCAAGGATTTTTTAAATTTATATTTCAACTCTGGATCTGTAAATAAATTAACCTTTCCTACTCCCTTCATTCTTGTTCTACTTTTTAAATTAAACTCATGTTCTATATACATTACATACTAGTGGTTCTTTGTCTCAGTTTTAAGAATTTCCTCTTCAAACAATGGTATATCCAGCAGCCTTGAAATACTTTCTGAGGTCCCAAGAAGTAACTCATAGCATAAAAGATATTTTGTCATTCTTCTCTATGAAACCTACAGCTTGTAACTTCACTCTAGCTATACTGTTAAAACTTTAGAGACAAGTCAAATTTCATTTTTTTAAAAAAATTGTGAAAATTTATTCACAGGAATAACTTCTAAAACCTTGAGGAAAGAGTTGACATGGAAAGGAAACTCAAAAGTCATCAAGAACTTTAAGGAACAATTTAGTCGTCTACTCAACTGTAATTTTTTTTTACTTCTGAAATATCATAAAAAATGGTACAATGTAATAAGAAAATTGCTTGATTTCAAAAGAAATACCATATGTACCCACTTTCAAAGTGTAAGTCCTTACAACTATATCACCATCTGTATCCCAGCACATATACAGAGGTAGTGGGTCACAAAATGTCTCTTCCACTTAAAACCACAAACGAATCATTCACCCTCCCACCCTTTCTTTTACCATATACCATCATCACATGAAATTGGGTTTCAGATATTATTCAAAATATAGAAAGAAATAATTGTGAAACATCTCATAAAACAGAATAAATAATAAAAATTTATACCACCTTTTCAATTGATACATAAAAAACATTTGACACAATTCAACTTCCATGCATGATTTTAAAAATCCTCCACAAATTAAATATGTGCTTTTTTTCCTATTTATTCATTGTTTTTAGTTACACATGACAACATAATCCTTTTTGACATAATTAGGAAAGCATAGAATATATCTTGTCCTAATTTAGTCCCCAGCTATCTTACATCATATTATAGAGGATGGATATGGAGAGGAAAATTTCATGTTAAAAAATATCACCAAATAATTCCACTTTCTCTGGAATTGTTAGCATAGCAATATTTCTTATTTATTAAAGATCTATAGAATTAATTAGTTTGTTCATGTTAGTCTGTCCTATATAGTTAGAGACAAGTCAAATGTCAACTTTTTAAGAAATTTGTGTAAATTAATTTACTGGACTGACTAAATTAATTTATTCATTCTTCTATCCATTTATTTTTTTGTTT
>NW_026012698.1:0-2683 GCF_001458135.2 Marmota marmota marmota | reverse complement strand
ATATATATATATATATATATATATATATATATATATATACATATATATAATGTTGTGTTAATATATTTGGAATATCATTTATATGGGAGCTTGCAGTTGTGTGTCCTTTTTAGTGAATGTGTGAAAGCTTGTGAGGATAAGTTAAAGTACACACACATAAGCACACACTTGCAATGCCAAAATAAATATGTTATCTGTTTTAATCTAATTGAAGAAGTTTGGTACTGACAGTGAGGGGAATACGTCTTCTATATGCCTCCTACTATTTTAGATCCAATTATATTAAAAAATAACCCTTTTCAACATCTTGAGATTCTTGTTAAATGTCAACTATCTGCTGATTGAATTTTCTGTTACCTGGATGGAAGTGTGAGGGAACATTTTACCAGGAACTGCCTTACCACCACTCACAGTGGATATTCCTATGACAGAATCTATGCTTTTATTGCATTCCACTTGGATACATCGTGAACTATGAGCACTAGGAAAATAACAGCACTTGTGTCTTATGCAAATATGTACATTTTATAAACTTGACCTGTTTGTTAGTCAGATTTTTCATCACTGTGACCAAAATACCTGACACAAATAACTTAAAGGGGTGTAGATTTATTTTGTCTCATGGCTTCAGAGGCTTCAGTCCAAGGTTGGCTGGTCCATTGTTTGGAGTCTTAAATGGGGCAGAACATCATGAAATATGGATATATTAGAGGAAATCTACTTATTTAGTACCAGCTAGGAATTGGGAAAAGAGAAAGAGAGAGAAAGAGAGGCAGGCAAAGACCAGGGACAGATATAGTCTTCCAAGACATGCCTCCAGTGACCATCTTCCTCTAACTAATCCCTACATCCTAAAATTTCCACTACCTTCCCATAATGCCCTCAATTTTTTAATGCATCTGTCAGAGTCCTCATGACCTAATCACTTCACAAAAGTTCTGCATCTAAATATTGCTGCATTGGAAAATAAGGCTTCATACATGAATCTTTGATCCAAACCATAACAATCTAAAAAAGAAAATCTTAGAAAAAGACACTAGTAAAATTTTTAGCAAATGATAAGAACAAATAATTGACTTGAAGGAAAATAACTTTAGTCATGAATATTGTCAATGATAAATGATTATTCTCATTCTGTGATTCATTAATTTATTCTGTATTGCCTAAGGTCTAGCCTGAAGCCTTATCTCACCAAATCTGTTTCTCAAAACCATATTGCATAACCTAAGGCTTAAATTATGTTTTCTTATAAAAAGCCCTTTATATAACAAAGAAAGAAGGGGTAATTTTCATATTGAGGGAATATGTATTTCTCAGAGTATTATTGTTTTATCTCTATTACTATTTTACTGAGAATAGTGTGGTAAACTGCCTTTTCCCTGCTTACCAACCTCTTGCTATTCAGTCTTCTCTTCCTTCTGCTTATAGCTTATCCAAGTGTTTGAAATCATTACTGCATTTTTATAAAAAGAGTTCCGAAGAACTCTAGTTCTTCCTATATGTGATTCAGCAACTTAAATCTCAGACCTGGGGTTTCTTACATTTTTTTCCTTACATACCCCCAACATTGTAATTTGTGATTGATATTTGTATTCTTTCCCTGAAGGGTCTCCTAACTCAGCTTTCTTATTCCCTTTGAATCCAGAGCTATGTTTCTGAGCTAGTTTCACAGATACATCTCCACACTTTGCATTAAATTTTCTTGATACCATTTTTTAGTAAACTGACAAAGCATACACCAAGAATATACTATGTAGCCCGATGATAGCAATAACATTCTCATGGTCATCATCTATTGTGTAGTTAAAATATAAGCAGATTGACCAAAATTATCAATGATAAGATGCAGATTAAATCCAAATTAGTATGAAAGTGGAAAATAAGGAAATGATCAAGTTAATCTGAAGAAGGAGAGGGTGATTACACATTAGAAAGAAAAAAATTTAGAATAAATTAAAATATATATATAAATAATACTCTAATCATTATCTCTATATTCTAAAAGTCATTATACACAATAATTCTTGCACTTCATTGTTCAGGGTTGAAATTCATGTTCTCACCTAACTGCGTCTAAAGTAGTTACAAATTTTGATAAATATATGTTATAAATAGAAAAGAAGTTTATGACAAACTTTATCAATGTATTTCTTAAAATGTTTTTGCAATCTCAATTCCATTTGATGCATTGACAATATCATCATATCCTCAAATTAATATTTTAGGTTTTTTAAACTTAAGTGCATAGTTAAGTTGTAGACAACATTTGTGCTACTCTTGAACCTCTGTAGATATTTCAGTTTTAGTTCCTCCTTGACGTGTATCTGCTTTGGTCTTTAGCAATATTGTCCAAGTAGATGATTTGGCCTTTCCTAAGTGGAAAAGAGTGACATTTTCCTTCCTAAGTGAGTCAAGTCTTCTTTCTCTGGTATGTAATTTTGTGAAAGTCCTGCAAATAGTTAGAGCTACAATGATTTCTCCACCAATGGTTTAACCCTTACATTCTTAATCAAGTCTCTAGATACCAAGAGGAAGCCTCACTTGCCACAGGCTTTAATCCTTAATGGCAGGGGAAACTTCAAGCAATCTATTTTGCTTCTTCTCAGCTACCTATGATTCATGCAGATTCACTTAGGAGAGAAAATGTCTGTTTTTTTTTTTTTTTTTTTTTTTTTTTTTTTTT
>NW_026012697.1:0-2683 GCF_001458135.2 Marmota marmota marmota | reverse complement strand
GAGTGGAGCACACACGCGTTCTCTCTCTCTCTCTCTCTCTCTCTCTCTCTCTCTCTCCTTCCTGGTTGCAATCTCCTGAGCTGTGTTTCTCTGCTTTGCCCTTCTGGCATGATGTGCCACCTCATCTCAGGCCCATAGCTATAGAATAGGCCACATATAGACTAAGGCCTCTGAAACTGTGAGCCAAAATGTACATTTCCTCTTTTAATTGTTCTTGTGAGATCTTTTGGTTAGACTGATGAAAAAACCTGGTGAAAACATGTTCCTTTACACCACCTTCCATCAAACTACCTATAGCCCTTTTTCAGTGAAGATTTATATTATTTTATTTTGTTTGTTAGTAATTCACCATATATGTTAATAATTTCTGGGGATTTTATTTTTGTTTTTGTTCATGCTCTGTTGATGAAGTTGAAGATTTTTAAATGTTCTTTCCCAGTCCCACTTTCCTCATAAGCCCTTTTAGATGCCATGGCCTACGTGAATCACACACTGTGAGGTTTTTCAGGAATACACATATTGCATTCTACTAGTTTTCTATTGCTGCATAACAAAGTAGCATAAACTTGTTGTCTTAAACAACATATACACACTTCTTATCTAACAATTTCTGTGGATCAGGAGTCAGGATGGCTTAGCTGGGTTCTCTGCTTTATTAAAGAAGCTTCGATATGAATAGACTGGGCACAGTGGTACACACCTATAATCCCAGTGACTTGGAAAGTTGAGGCAGGAGGATTGCAAGTTCAAAGTCAATCTCAGCAATTTAGTGAGGCCCTAAGCAATTCAGCAGGACCCTGTCTCAAAACGAAAGAATTAAAGGGCTAGGGATGTGGTCCAGTGCTTAACTGCCCCTGGTTCAATCCCTGTTGCACGTGTGTGTGTGTGTGTGTGTGTGTGTGTGTGTGTATCCCAGGACTAGGATGTGTTCTAAAGGCTTGACTAGGGAATGATTCACTTCTAAACCCACTCAGTGATTTGAAGAACTAGTTTTCTTCCCATTGTGTTATTGAGAGTACCAGCTTTTTATTTAGCTGTCAACCCACAGTTCTCCCCAAGTTCATTCACAAATAGGTTTCTTCAACATGTCCACTTACTTCATTAAGCTCACAAGGAGAGTGTCAATCCATTTTGTTAAAATGGAGTCTTATATAAACAGAGTTTTAGATAATGTAACATATTTCCAAAGTCTGATCTCCCATCATATTTGACATACAATGTAACCTATGGGGATGGCACCTCATTGCCTTTGAAAAAATTGTTAGAAGCAAGTCACAAGTTTTGCCAATCCTTGACAGGAGGGAATTACAGAATGTCATGAATAATAGGAGGTAGAAATCTTTAGAGGCTGCCTTAGGATCTGTCTACCACATGAATTTTGACAGGATTATCTTTAACATCAAATACTCTTTTACCCCTGCCTGGATAAAATGTGCCACTTATACCTTAGAACCAGTTATTGTAACCAGGCCACCAAACCATGATATTATGGTGTCCAGGCTGATCTCAACCATATTCTGTCCCAGGTTTATAAGTTCAATATTTAGGCTTGAATTCTAAATTAAGAAGTTCACATCCTATATCTGACAGGACTACCCATTAATCCTTCAAAACATTGTCTCCTTCCCACTATCCTATAGTTTCTCATCCCTCCTCCTGATGAAGCTTAGAGGTCTTAGTTTTATAAATGACATGAAGAAAGGGACGACTGACATGTGTCTCTTTCTTCCTTCAGTGTTTTTTTAATGTCTCCTGTCCTGAGCCTTTCCTGTTCTCAATAGTTAGACATTCGAAATATGAATTAGGTAGTTTATCTAGTTTGCCCTCTTCTAAAACTCTCTTCTGAGAGGTTTGCAAAGAAGAATATCCACTTAATGTTGGCAAGTGTAGCATTTTGACAGAAGTATCCAGGAAAATAAAAACCATTCCCTTTATAACATTTTTAAACAGCATGTCATTCCATAAGCACCCATTTTCAGAAAATCCTTTGTAATATAAAAAAGGATAAACTATTCCTTATACAAACAAAACAGTCTCTCATCTAGACTTCCTTTATTATCATCTAGTCTTGAATATCTTTCCCATATGTCAAATTATTTTTAATGTTCAATGTATTATTAGTAAAATGGATCAGATCTAACCACTTGGGCATTTTCAAATAGAAAAAATTATGGTTGAATCTCCCAAATTGCATTTACAATGAAACATGCTTCATGCTAGTGACTCAGATCTTGACAAACGAGACACGACATTCATTAGTTTAATGTTTTCCCCCTATTGAGATAGAAATGCATAATGACACAGCCTAAGTAATGTGAAATTATTCAGAAATGTAAGAAAAAATTCAATAAGCACTATCTACCAGTTGCAGTTTTTAAGCTCATCTTCAGATTTCTTCAGTTGAAAATTACTTTGGGAGATTGTGAAAAACTTGCTACTTTTTTCATTATCATCCCTTATTTATTTTTACTGTCGATTTTTCTCAAAACACCTAATACAATGAATTCTTACCCTCCATGAGTCTTTAGGATAAAAATGCAAATCATCATGGAGAGGCTAAAATATAAAATCTGTATATATAAATAAATAAATAAATATATATATATATATATATATATATATAAATATGTATATATGTTATACATATATATATATATGTATGTGTGTGTATGTGTGTATGTGT
>NW_026012696.1:0-2683 GCF_001458135.2 Marmota marmota marmota | reverse complement strand
TTTGATGAAACAAAGGGAAATGAAGGGGACAACACATAACACCACTATGTGCAAATGTAACACATCAATAAAAATATATGAGGGAAAAAGTGTTTGCTGAGAAGGAGTGTCATGAGGAAATGAGGTAGGGATGTCCGAGTCTTAGGAGTAATTGTCAGTGATATTCCCCTCCTTCACCCTTGTGTCATGCAATTCACTATATCACTTCAGCAGGCAACTTCCTTTCCAATCTGCTTACCTTGGCCAATTCTGATTGAACTAATGAGATTAACAAGGTACTACTGAGTAGAGTGAGGACACCAGGACTTATAATTCAACGTGTATGATTTGTCCCAAGTGTCCTGAAACTCACTTCTTTAGGAGTCAGGACTCCAAATCAATTGAACACACCCTTCTGTAGTCTGAAAAAGCTCTGCTTGTGCAAATGACATACACATAGATGAGAAGTTAGACCAAGACCTACAAACCCTGCTATTTCAGAGGCCAGGAGAAAAGGAGCTGAATGTGAGAGATAATCAGGATGAAAGAGATTGTGAGAAATCTAAAACAATGGACGCTTTCTATAAGCATTCGATATCAGAGTTTAAGGGGAAAAAAAGTCCATGTGGAAAAATGGCCATGCTGTGGTCAGATCTTCTGATTTGGTTGTAAGTTGCTTGAACTGTGAATATGCAGATAATTCATGAGATACTTTTTGATGTTGGAGAGGTACAGAAAATCTTGCAGGTCAAATACCAAACAACTTTGGGCCTCCATTACCCTGGTAGATTCTGGTTTACAAGCTTTGATTTCATCATGGGCTCAGATGATGCCTGAGACATAAACAAGACCATCTTCCTGTATGGTAAATGTTATGCACAGCTGATAAAGTTATTATTTCTTTCTTGAATGATGGATTTAATCCTGGTTACAAAAATCCATAGAAGTTACACACCTGGCACAGGGATTATCAAGTCTTTGGGAGTGTCAAATTCCTCCTAATGTGCTAGTAAGTTTACATCAACTCCAGTAACAGCTAAATGACACCTAGCTCTCTAAGACAAAGTCAGAGGTTGATGTCACAAAGATGCACTTTTAATCCTTAATATGTTATTGGTAATACCTAATAGTACATGAATAAACACCAGTGTACTACCTATTGACACTCATTCATCTAACAAAAGCATAGCAGGGGACAGTGTATTTGCTTCCTATTCTATTTAATTGAACAAAGTTGTTTCAGTTTAAACAGAAAAAAAGGGGGGAAAAAGGCTACAAGAAGAAAGCAGCAGCTAAACCACTCTGATTTCCATTTTCAATCAATAGGTAGCCCCTGGTGTCTATTACATTAACCCTCCAGAGAGAGATTGGCCGCATGTAATTGGAGGAAGGTTGCTAGGAGGCAGGGTCCGCTGCCCTGGATGGGATTCCTTCACTTTCCCTGGGTGGCAGTGCTATTTCTGGTTGAACTCCATGAGTTTCACTGGGCTTTCAACTCTTCTGAATGCTCGGAAATATTATAGCCCAAGACAGCCGTAAACAGTTCATGGGGAAAAATCTGTTACAGGTGTGTCAGTAATGGTAGGTACCCCATTATTATCACTCACTGGTTCAGAGATCATGGATGCTTTTTTGTCACATGGTACTTTGCCTGGTCACCATGAAATAATAACCATCACATCACATACAGAATGAGATGGGGATGTGGGTGTCTCCAGGTATAAGGATCTGTTTTTTTGTTTGTGTTTTTTTTTTTTTTTTGCTTGCTAGTTGTTATTTTAATAGGAAAAATTTCATGTCTGATCTACACCTGGCCGCTATCCAAGAATTAAACATAGCAATTTGTTACAGTAATATTCCTCCAGAGTCCTTCAGCGAGAACACAAACTATTTATTTTAAGTTATGCTTAAAGGTGTATTTCATTTTTAAGTCTCGTCTCTGGCACACGACGTATTCTAAGAAGCTCCTATGCTCTCTAGTAGCACAAGCAATTTACCTCAATAGGTTTTTTCCCAGCCTGGCACATTTCCCTGGCTGGTGTTTACCATTTGAATAATCACATCTGAATTTGGTTTGCAATAGTTTTATCTGAAAAAAAAATGGATTGCACATAGAGAAGGAATATTACTCCTCCTCCCCCGCAAAGGCATCGAGACTCTCTTTTGTGTCAGGGAGAAAATGTCACAATACAATTTCAAAATAAATAATTTCATTTGTTCTTTAAATGCACATCAATTTTACTAAATTGCTCTTAATTTCTAACCAGATGTTTAAAATACTCTTTTAAGCAGTGTTTGCAGTTTCTATTCTTTCCTTGTTTCCTATGCTGTCATGTTTTTAAGAGTTTGCTGTAACGTACACACTGAGTGTGTATGCGGTGCAGATTCAGGTTTTTAGTACTCTGAATTGTGTTGAGTTTCCTAAGGTGGCTGTGACAAATGATCACAAATTAGGTGGCTGTAAACAATGGAATTCTATTTTTTTTCACAGTTGTATAGATCAGAAGTCAGAATTCCAGGTTCTGACAGGCCCTCTCTTCCTACTGAAAGCTCCAGGGAGAATTCTTTCTGGCTTCCCTCAAATTCTGTTAGCTCCTGGTGTACTCTGAATGCAAAATCCAGTCTCTGCACCTATTTACATATGACCTTCTCTCCTCCTGTCTCAAATCCTTCTCTGCATTCTGCTAACTTGTACACCACTCAT
>NW_026012695.1:0-2683 GCF_001458135.2 Marmota marmota marmota | reverse complement strand
GGAGGTGGGTACTGGGGATTGAACCTAGAGGCACTCTACCACTAAGCTACACCCCCAGCCATTTTTTTTGGGGGGGGGGGTGGCGGTACCGGGAATTGAACTCCGGGGCACTCTACCAATATGCCACATCCCAGCCCTGTTTTGTATTTTATTTAGAGACAGGGTCTCACTGAGTTGCTTAGTGCCTCGCTTTTGCTGAGGCTGGCTTTGAACTCACGATCCTCCTGCCTCAGTCTCCCAAGACGCTAGAATTATAGGCATGCCCTTGCTTTATTTTTTTATTTTGAGACAGCATCTCTTTGGCTGGAATTTTTGATCTTCCTGCCTCAGCCTCCCTCCTCACTGAGATTGCAGATGTGTGCCACACCACCTATTCTCATTTTAGAGAGAGACTCAGGCATAGTGGCCCACCCCTGTAACCCCAGCGACCTGGGGAGACTGAGGCAGGAGAATCACAAGTCCAAAGCCAGCCTCAGCAAATTAGCCAGACCCAAAGCAATTTAGTGAGACCTCGCTTCAAAATAATTTTTTTTTAAAAGGCTGGGGTTGTGCTCAGTGGTTAAGCATCCCTGGATACAATCCCCAATACCCAAGGGGGGCGGGGGTGGGCCTAAAGAAAACTAACTTGCCCGTTGCCGCACAACTACAAAAGATCAGGACCAGTATTCAAGTTCAGACTAGAGCCTCAGGGTGCTTAACCACTACCCTACATCCATAAAAATATAAAAGACCAGAATAGTGTCCTATCTTGAATATGACAGATGAGAGCAACCGAGGGAGGTGGTTTTGACTATAGAAGAAAAAAGTAAGGGAAGTTGAAAGTCTTTTTAAGGAGTAGTCCTATTGATTAGACTAACTGTGCATGAATTACAGAGGTCACCAGGCTAGGGAAAGCTAGAGTGGGAACATTGCAATTCAGTATAGGGGGAAAATTTTTTCTAAAATGACATCACTTACCTGGAGAGAGTATGTATTCTACAAAAAGGAAGCACTCAAGCAGAAAGGTTTATTGGTGATGCTTCAGATATGGGTTTAGGTAATGTCTGAGGGTCCTTCCAACTCTGCTATTTTATATAGTGTAAAATGTTACCAGGAAAAATGAGTCCTAGAGTGGTTAAGTGGTTTGTCCAAAGTCACCCATGAAGTAAAGAATTGAGGTAATCTGATTCCTTGATCAGCCTCTCTTGAGTCTTTGGGAGTGAGGGTCTTGGGAATGCTCAACTCTTCCTTCATGCTCCCATAAAGCACGTGTGTGTCCGCCCAGTTTTTCCTGGGTCTGTGGAATCATCTGCTTTACATGCTTTACTTCATCTTATTTGTGTTTTCAAATACAGTGTCAACACTCCCTGGGCAATTGCTGTCCCAAGTGTATATTTGATAATATAAGAAGAATTAAGCTAGATACAATTTCATTTGAAACTAATGTTTCTTTGATTCTATTTTAGGACTCTGAGATATTTTGAGGGAAACTTCTAATGTACTGGCACTAATTCCTCCATCTCTCATCCTAGTCACAAATATTTTGATGAGCAACAATCTACTTGTCAACTTCAAAAGAGGCATTATTTTCTTAATCCTCGGGAAAGCTACCTTTTTTTATGCATACTTTGTTTTTTGGGGTTTTTTTAAGTACTTTTAGAAAAGTTCTTCTCTAAAACAGGAATCCAGGTGCCTTTTGGGATTGATTTCTGGAACATTGGAATCACTTTGTCCCTAGTGGCACTAACCCAAAGATAAAAAAAAAAAAGTGCCCCTCTTCACCACAATGTATTAGAAAAGAAAGAAAGAAAGAAAGAAAGAAAGAAAGAAAGAAAGAAAGAAAGAAAGAAAGAAAGAAAATAAATAAATAAATACATTTGTCTGGCTCAAAATTCAGAAGTATAATGTCAAAGCTGAGTGCAGGAGCACATGCCTGTAATCCCAGCAACTCAGAAGGCTGAGGTGGGAGGATTGCAAGTTCAAGGTCAACCTAAGTAACTTAGCAAGACCCTGTCTTGAAATAAAAAATTTAAGAGGACTGGGGATGTAACTCAGTGGTAGAGCAACCCTGGATTCAATTCCTAGTACTGAAAATAAATAAACAAATAACAAAAGTATTCTGTCAAGGTTATGGCTTATTGACCTTTTGATTCCTCTCAGTGCTTGGCATAATGCCTCATACATAGTAGGTGCTAAATAAGTGTTTCTATCTCTTGACTTTTGACTGATGGCAGGATGACATCAGACTTTCAAGCCCCCACTACACATGACAAATCTAGGTCACTTTGGCCTATGCTGATGGATTCTCATTGGAACTTGTTCTTACAGAACAAGTAAGGGAAATGATCCTTACCTCCCCGAGTTCTGGGATCTGGTCTTTTCAAGTGTCACAGAAGTCCCCACTGAAGGGTAACTTGTGTTCTTCTTATTGGCATTTTGGACCTGTTTTTCTCCTACAGACAACAAGTTGTTTGCTGAGGAATAGTCAATCATACCTGATTGATTTAAGGCAGGTAGAGCTGCAGATAAATTGCTTTTTAAAAGAAAGCTTGTGGGGGGAAAATTGAGTCCTGGGGTGGTTAAGTAGTTTGTCCAAAGTCATCCATGAAGTAAAGAACTGATGTAATCTGGGGTTGTAGCTCAGTGGCAGAATGTTTGCCTGGCATGTGTGAGGCATTGGGCTTGATTCTCGGCATCACATATG
>NW_026012694.1:0-2683 GCF_001458135.2 Marmota marmota marmota | reverse complement strand
ATATATATATATATAATCATTAGGAGAGAGAGAGAGAGAGAGAAAACAGATAGTGGTGGCAGCCAGGAATCAAGGAGAGGGCTATAAGATACCATCAAAATAGATGCATGCGTCTACTAAAGAACAACATTGAAGGACCTAAGTGGTAAAAAATGATCTATCTCTTTACTGCATCAATGTCTGCATCCTTATGGTGATAGTGTACTGTAGCTTTTATCATATGCTACCACTGGGATAAACTAGGTAAAGGGTACACAAACTATATTATTTCTTACAAAGACCCATGACTGTAAAACTATTTCCAAATTATGCACTCTTCTCTAGATTCATAAATATTATAAATTTATTTTTTACATAACACATTGACTTGAGCTGAAATTGCTTGTTGCAATTGTATGTATGTGGAATTTCACCTTGATTCTACATTGGTAAATCCTTTTATAAATATGGTAAACTCATTCTATCTCTAATAATTATCATTTATTCACACTTTTTTCCTCAGTAAACTTTGTGTTAATAGGTCTCAAAGTACTGTGACAGATTTTTGGTCTTTTTAGTAGCATTTGAAAAGCATTGATTTTTTTTAAGTATTTATTTTTTAGTTCTAGGTGGACACAATATCTTTATTTTACATTTACCTGGGGCTGAGGATAGAACCCAGTGCCTCACACATGCTAGGCGAGTAGTTTACCACTGAGCCACAATCCCAACCCCTAAAAAACATTATTTTTTTAAAATATTAATTTAAATACCTCTCTTTCTCTCTCTCTCTCTCTCTCTCTCGCTCTCTGTCACACACACACACACACACACACACACACTATGTAGTTACAAAATACCTCTTTCGCTATGATGTTTTTGCCACAAATCATTAGCATTAATCAATATTTCACTAGGAAATTTACATGGCAATGAGACAAATAGTTTTGGGACCATTCAACCATCAAGTGAATGTTACAGCAGGATGGAGGACAGTTCTTACAGAGACCTATTTCACTTTTCTGAACTTTCTTGTCAAACTTCATGACCTTGCAAGATCAGACAGCCTTCTTGTTCCCTGCCTCAGTGATACCACAATGAGGCTCAATCATAAGCAATAAAATCAAATAGAGAAGAACAATCAGAGAACCCAGAAACCAAGTGAATGATGGAGGCGTCAGCAAATTTCAATAGTTTGGGGCCACCGTCCAGAAAGCAGTCTGCAATTTAACAACTTGTGAACAATGTGGGCATCCTGAAACTCCAACACAGTTGCATAACAGCCTCTGATTTGTCTGGGGTGGTTCAGAATAGCTACCAGAAAAGTGAAGCCAAATATTTCCATTGATGTGTTATTTTTGTTGTTATCAATTACACTATTTTGATGCACATCTTTGACAGATACATTCTTGATATTAAAATCCATATTGTAACCAAGAAGAGTTATACTCAATCAAAGCACACTTTATTTTAGTGAACATTAATTCAGCAAACTATTAGGGGAAAATGAATTTGTACAGTTGATTTTAGGTTATTACTGACATTAGACTATACATTTAATATATTTATATTTAATTTATAGATATACACACACATATATATGTACATATATTCTCCCTTTAAATGAATTAAATATGTAAAAAATAAGCAATTTATATTTTGAGTCTTCATGTCATCTTTATTAGTTCATATGAACTCTAAATGTTTTAATCATTTTTATATTTTGATAATATTTTTATAAATATTTCCTGCCCTTTTGTTTGTTTGTGATATATTCATGTTGTTTTCCCCTAAAGTAGGTGTTTTGAATACATAGAGACATAAAAGATCTCTGTGTGAAACAATGTATCATTTATTCTGTGATTTTTTTTCCATCAATCTGATGGAAAGTCCTCATATAGCCTATGATAAATATCTAAGTATATTTTGCTTTGAAATTTTCATATTTATTTATGTTATACATTTAAATTTATATGGTATTCATTTTGGTAAAAGCTAGAGATTTCAAACAATTCCTTCTTCATGGGAGGTAGGCAGAGTTCTTTGACTTATAACCATTTTGTAAGATAATACATTACTTTCTAAATTACTGAAAACAGTAGGGTCTGTGTCTTCTTTGACATCCTCTCTTGTATGTATTCTTTGGATAAATGTCAGAATGTTTGAAGCTCAGAGTTGAGTACATTTCCCAGGATTTTCATGTATTTTGGAGTGTATTATTTACTCTTTGACACCAAAGATACTTGAGAATTGCTTCTCTCTTTTTTAAAAAAAATTGTTTCTTTAATTTACTTTGTAGAGCATTACAATTATTCATAGTATTTGGGTACATTTTGACAAGAAAATACAAGCAATTTGATTTAATCCCTCCCCCCACTTTTCCCTTCCTTCCTCTCTTCCCATATTCTGTCTCTTGTCTTCTATTGATCTTCCTTTCACTTCTTTATCTATTTACATTTGATTAGTTATAAATATGTATATATATAAACTACATATATAACTATGTGTGTGAAATCTACTGTAATATATATATATATATATATATATATATATATATATATGAATAAAATTCTTTATATGTATATATATATATGAATATATATATATGAATAAAATTCTTTATAGTAAATTTGTATATGTATATTACAAGCTATTACTATTGCATATTTTATTCCATAGTTCTATTTATCTTCTTATTCTATTT
>NW_026012693.1:0-2683 GCF_001458135.2 Marmota marmota marmota | reverse complement strand
ATATATATATATATATATATATATATATATATATTCTGATCATCATGTAATGTGAGCCACTTTCCTTGACCACACTATTCCACCATGATGTTCAGCCTCACTTTGAGCCCCAAGAAATGGAGCTGGCTGTCAATGGACTGAGACCTCTGAGACCGTGAGTCCTTACATGCATCCAAGATACATACTGTAAGCTAGTTGCCACAGCCAAAATAAATTTATTTATTTAAGAATTTTATTTGCATCCAAATATTTGGCAGTTATGATAAATATCAACAAAACAAACACAGGGAAATGTCTGGGATGCAATTTTTCCTCTTTTGACACTTAATGTGTTTTCACACATTGACTTTGGAACTCTCGGGGTGATAAGCAGCATCCCCAAACCTTTCCTTTGCTTGGCTTCCCTGATTCCTCATTACTTCCCTACACTATGCTTTCTGCACTCTTCTTATATGCAAATCTTTCTTTATTATTTTAATACCTTTGAGGAAAAGTTAACAAACCAAAAAAAAATTGCATTAGTTAACTAAAAGACTGCCCCAATTTAAATATGTACTTATATCTAAATATATAAATATGTTTAAAATAAAATTCAGGAGGCTTGCTTGTTTCTTTTATGCTCATTCAATAAATTACTCAAAATATATGCATACTCTCCTTTTTTGTGATTCTATTTTTACCATCTTAGTCTGGGCCTTTTGATTCTTTGCTCATATTACTGCAATATCTTCTTTTTTAAATATATTTTTTTATTTGTAGATGGGCACAATACCTGTATTCTATTTTTAATGTGGTGTCAGGAATCGAACCCCGAGCCTCATACATGATAGGCAAGCGCTGTACCACTGAGTCACAACTTCGGCCCACAACTTTCTGTCTCTTGGTACTTCTAATCATCATAGCCAATGTGATTCTCCATTCTCATCATAGTAATTTCTCTGCTTAAAAACTGACAATGCCTTTTATTTGTTTATCAAAATGAAATTCTTTATCTAACATGAACGTCCAAGACTGAATTCTGGCTAGTAGAATGTGGGCAGAAGTGACATGCTCATTTTCATGGCTAGTGGAATGTGGTTGGAAATCACATGCTCATTTCCATTTCTAAACCAAAAAGCCTCCCATACTATTTGCCACATACTGTCTCTTTGCTTTCATCAGCTGGTTAAATGTAGGGGATCCATTGGAGAACTTTGGGATGACTTCCAACATAAGAACCAATGAACTAAAAAGATTAGAGTCCCTGAATAACTTCATGCTGCAAAGTTTCTTTCTCTCACATCCTGCTCCTGCCATGGGACTCAGACATAAGCAAAAAGGAGAATTCCATTGTGTGAAGATGATGGGGCTTTAGGGGTTATTTGTTGAAATGGTTACCAACATTATAACCAACATCAAAATCACAGTGTCAGTGTGACTCAAGATTAGTTAACTTGCTGGGAGGTTACTATGTGGGTTTTGGACTTTTGGAATATGATTTTCAGTATTTTCCTAGTTATGGTTTTTGAACCTAATAGTCTTTTTATTTTTATAATACTTGAATCTGGTTTCAGAACATTTGAAAATAATGACTTGTTATAGTTTAGTCAATCTTGCATGCAACAAATATTTATTTAGATCTGTTTTGTCCTAGGTATTGTGTATTGTGGAGAGCCACTCTGAGTGACCATGCCTTCCAGTCCTCAAGCAGGAGGTTCTGACCAACCACTATATTCATGGTGGCTTGGGCATTGACCCAGCTTGGATAGCAAAGACCATCTACTGAGTAGGCATATCCCTGGGGTTGAATTACATTTACCTGCTCCCTTGTAATCCTACCCCTTCAGCCCTATTATGGATAAAACTTTCTAAGAAGAGTGTCCCCCAAATATAAGCTGACTTCTGAATGAGCTCTCTCTCTCTCTCTCTCTCTCTCTCTCTCTCTTTCTCTCTCTCATCAGCCTCTTGTAACTTTATCTTGCTCTCCCTTTTGGGAAGCCTGAGGCCAAGAGCCAGGGGAAGTCATCCTGAAGCTTGTGTAAATGTAAATTGTGTCTGTGTTTTATTTTGCATTACCACAAATTCACCTTAGTTCAGCTGCCCATGCTGGTTTGGGGCGGCAGTCTATTAACCAAAAGGAAAGGAAAAAAAAATTATATTTTCAGTAAAGAAAATAACTTAGTAGATTATATTAAAATGTTACCTTGAGAACATTTGCTACTTAAATTTTAAACTAAGCATAAAACTTCAACAATACCATCACCATTTTCTAGATCCTAAATGATCAGTGTCAGCTTCAGGCCTTCATTGGGACACATAGAATTGTTGTTGCTCAATCTGTGTCTGATGCTGAAAGAATAATTTTCACCTTCCATTTTTGATTCAGAAGAAAGAATCCTCACTTAGTGAATTCCTTCCTTTGCACAAAATCCATATATATTTTCTTTTGCAAGCACCCATTTCTTTTGGCATTCCTTTTCTTAGCTTGAGCACTTTGATGGTGATACCATTAAGAAAGTGCCTCCTATCCTTCTGCCAGTTAAGCTTTGTGAAGATGGATAACTAGGTCCAGGGGCAGAGGCAGGAATTCATACCTTTTTACATGGCTACAGCCCTGGATTGGTTGTAACTCATAATCATTTCTCTTTCCAACTATCCTTCTGTCATTTAATAAATTCTATTCCTTACACAAAGAGTTAAAACA
>NW_026012692.1:0-2683 GCF_001458135.2 Marmota marmota marmota | reverse complement strand
ATAATTTTTTTAAAGAGAGAGAGAGAGAGAGAGAGAGAGAGAGAGAGAGAGAGAATTTTAATATTTATTTTTTAGTTTTCGGCGGACACAACATCTTTGTTTGTATGTGGTGCTGAGGTTCGAACCTGGGCTGCACGCATGCCAGGCGAGCAAGCTACCGCTTGAGCCATATCCCCAGCCCAAGCTATTCGATTTTAGAAGTCGTTCTTCACTCTTGTGCAGAATCTTAAAGACTACCTACTATGAAGTAGGTGTTCAACAAATGTTTTCAATACATTCTAAATGCCATCAAAAGGAATTGCCACTGGAAAACTTTTCAAGTTATATACAACACAGATAAAGAGAAATAGTACTAAGACCTGAGTACATGACAATAACCATTTTAAGTTTAAACTATTAAGTCATATGGGTAGAAGATTGAATATACTGGGAGGGACTAGGGTGAATTCAATAATGTGCTCTTTTTATTTATATTAAAATGTTATCAATAAATTATAAATATTATCCCTTCCACTCCCTGGTTCAATTTCTCTCTTTCCCCCCTATAATTCCTCAAGGAGTATGTCATGGATTTTATGGGTATATTTTTCAGTCTGTATATCTGAAAATTATCTCTGTAAGTTTATAAACCATGTACATATGGTATAGCATGAGAATAGATTTGAATTCATATAAATGATATAAATAAGATAAAACTTCTGTGACTTTCTCTCTACCTTCAAATGTTTTTAATTTGTATCTTTGAAAAGCATACATCTTATGCCTTTAAGGATAATTAATTCCTTTCCCTGATGTACATACAGTGTTTCCTCACTTACCCATTCTCTTTCTAATTGGACATGTTTGTTTTCTATATTCCATTCTGGCACATAACACTGCATTCAAGTACAACAACACGAATGGGACCTAATTAGAATGTTATACACCATATATGCATAATATGTCAAAATACACTCTACTGTCACGTATATATAAAAAGAACAAATTAAAAAATACTGCAGTCACACAGACTTTCATTTGCCTGCTTGAACACACCATGCAAGAGACTTCTAGGTTGTATACCTAGTAATAAAATCCTGTGGTTATATAGTTTATACATTTTTTCTAGATATTGCCACAGATATTTGGCCAAATGAACACTTCTGCAGCTACTTCCTTCATCTTTACTGAGAGTTAATATTGACAGATTTTAAATTTTTGTTAATAGAGTAGGTCAAAAATAATATCTCATCATTGTTAGTGATGACATGTTTGAAAGTGGTATTAAGTTTTTTCTTTTTTTATTTCTCTTCTTGCTTTTTTAAAAAATAAACATGTTTATTTTGAAAATTGAGTAATGAAATTAATATTTTCCATTTTTAACCCTTTAATTTCAATTCAATAGTATTTATTTTAACATTGTTTTGATCACTCTGAATATAGTGATAAATCAATTTTTTGAAGACACAATTTTCACCACTGCAGAACTTGCAGGCAAATCAGGCAGACAGATATGTTAAAGAAAATAAAAACAAAACCTACATCATTGAAAAAATAAAGAATATGGGAGCACAGAAGTAGCAGAGAATCAGGAGTAAATAAGTTCTAAGGGAAGTACTTCCAGATAATGTTTCTGGAGATGTGACAGATAAGCTCATTTTAACTTTCTTTTGAGGATCTTTCCAGATTTATTTTATGATTTCATGATGCAATTTGGCAAGAAGATTGTCTAACACCTCCATTCAACAGATTATTCTTGAGTACTCACTATGTGCCAGTGAGAATTAAATATTTTTCATAGCTTATCTTAGGTTAATCTTCATTATTGCACTATAATATTTGAATTATTAAATTACTTTTAAGGTAATTGAACTGGAAAAAATAAATTTAAATAATTTAAGTAAGGTCACATATATCTTTTAAGCTAGCCCCAAAGTTTTTTTTTTTTTTTTTTCTGATCTACTTATGCTGTACTATCTGTATGTTTTGTTCTTTTCTCACTATTGTTTTTTTGTGTCTATGGGATTGAAAGCAATAGTTCTTCAGGGAGGAACAAAAGATTTTCAAATTTCTACATTTCCTGAACACAAAATTCTAAATGATCTCATAATTACTAGGAAAATAATTTGTTTAGTTTAAACCTACTGCTACAGACACTGACATGCTTTCAAATGAAGGAAAGTTATTGCATGTATGATAATGTTTGTTGTCAATTCATGGATCACATTCTTTTTTCCCCCAGAAAAAGCCAAATCAATTGTGATTTCATAAAGAAAATAAAACAGAACTGACATTTGAATGTGATGTATTACTATATGTCTACTTCCATGAAATCCAACTTACATATGATGAAATGGAAATAATGTAACACTGCATATTCATATCCTAGAATGGTATTTATTTGGACTTCTTTGTTCACTTGTAATGTTCCACACATACAGTCTTACAATTTTTGCATTGAGCCAAGCCCTGGAATAACTCAGGACTAGCACAGCAGGCACAGAGTGAACAATTAAATGGGTAACCAAGAAGTGATTTAGCATATGTCCTTTATTCCTTATATTTGTGACTGCAGTCATCAAGATCAAATTTTATTTAAGTAAAGCATCTTTGAATGTTTAAATGATTTGTACTGGAACCTGTGTCCTCATGCTAAACAAACAAACAAACAAAAGACTTATCATGATGAATATAAAGGAAAGAA
>NW_026012691.1:8231-12620 GCF_001458135.2 Marmota marmota marmota | reverse complement strand
TATATATAGGGGCTGGGGTTGTGGCTCAGTGGAGAGCCTTGCCTATCACATGTGAGGCACTGCATTCTATCCACAGTACCACACAAGAGTAAATAAATAAAGGTATTTTTTTAAAAAAAGATCTATAGTATACATCTCCACATCTTGAATATTGATAGGCCTACTGACTTGTTTTGTTCAAGGAGATATTAGCAAACATGAAAGCAGCATGAAACAATGTTTAAGTTTTGGGCTATGCTTGGAACTCTTCTACCAGTATGTGAAGTATGCTGATCTACTGAACAATGACAAGTGACCCTGCCACCCATGTTATATCAGGCAATAACTAACAAGTATTAGATACAGGAGTGAGGCCATCACTTACCAACTGAACATGAATATATGAAATAGTTTATATCAGGAAAACTACTACCCAGATGAGCCCATCTCTAAAAAGATTGAAAAAATCAGGCACTAGATGAATGGTTCTTATTTTAAGCCACAACATTTGGGGTATCTTGTTACACAGCAATAGATAACTGATACAGCATTCATTTTTATTCATTAAACACTTGCATCCAAAATAGAATCTAAGATGCCTCTCCCATTGCCACAGGGAAAAGATGCTGATCCAGTAAAGAGAACACTGCTGAAAAAGAATCTCCTAGTTAAAGTGTTAAAGATATAGAATGCAAGATTCACACAGTCATTCCAATTATGCCTATAATCAGGCTGTCAGCATTTTTCAGTATATTTGAAGAAACCAATACCTCAGTAAGTGCACTTAGAATTTTGCTTAGGAACAGTGTACAGAGTGTAATAATAATACCAAGAAGTCGAAAGTCTATTGCAGAAGTTAAGGGGAGAAAACTAGGTGAAACTAGAATAAAGACCATGTTATTGATGGGGGGTCACTGCCAAATCTAAAAGTGATATTAGGATAAAATCCATACAACCAGTTGAGATTAAGCAGCTAAAGGATAGTGTACACTTTTCATTATACAAAGTGCACTGCTATTCTTCCAAAATTTTTAGCACTTTAAAAAATACCAGGATTAAAGAATTTATTCTGGTTTTCATTTGTTTGCATTTCATAGAGTTGATTCCACTTAAGTATTACAGAGAATATTCTGCAGGTTGAACATGTACAAAATGATGTATGCATATTTTCCAAAAATTCAGCCTGAGTCTTCCATTTAGAATGTTATCATAGTTTCAATCTAGGGATTCATTAGGCGGAATAAAGACAGAAGACCCATTAGCTGCAATGTAAATGAAGCTGTATTAAATAGTATAAAAATGTAGATTCTTTGGGACTAAATTGATAATAATATTTGTACAGAAATTTGAACAGCATAAGATAATTTATTAGTCACTTTCTCTATTGGCTCATCATTATACCACTCTGGTATGGACAGGATGAACATCATTACTACCAATTTGTAGAACAGGAAAAAATTTGTATAAATTAAAATATTTTCCTAAGATTACCATCTAGTAAATTAGATAAATCTTCTGAGAAATCTGTACTTTAAAAGGAAAGGCTCTGAGGTGAGTTATCTATAAGGAATTAATGACAAACAACCTTATTTAAAAATGGGCAAATAACTTGAGTAGACATTTCTCTAAAGAGGATATATAAACAGCCAAAAAATTCTCAAAAGGTACTTAACCTCACTAAATATCAGAGAAATCAAAATCAAAATCACAGTGAAATGTTACCTCTCACCCATTACCATGTAACTTAAAGGAATAAAACCCCATAAAATAGCAAATGTTGGTGAGGATATGGAAAATTTGAACCCCTGTGCACTGCTATGGAGTAAAGTATTGAGTTTCCTCAGAGCATT
Source organism: Marmota marmota marmota (assembly GCF_001458135.2). Lineage (NCBI taxonomy): Eukaryota > Metazoa > Chordata > Mammalia > Rodentia > Sciuridae > Marmota > Marmota marmota. The sequence continues at coordinate 10,791 of NW_026012691.1, read as the reverse complement.
ATAAATAGAATTATCATATGATCCAACAATCCTACTTTTGGTTATATATTTCAAAGAATTGAAAACAGGATCTTGACGAGGTAGGTACATACTCATATTCATTGTAGCATTATTCACAATTTCCATAAAACTGAAGTAATAAAAACATTAATTGATGGCTAAATGTATAAAAATGTGATCTATACATACAATGTAATATTATTTACCTTTAAAAAGAAGGAACTCCTTTCATATGCTACAACATGAGTGCACCTTGAACATATTGTAAGAAAGGAAATAAACCAATCACAAAAAGACAAATACAACATGATTTCACTTATATAGGGTATTTAAAATAGTAAAACTCTTAGAAAGTAAAATGGTAATTGCTGAATGGATGTTGGTAAATTTTATATCATGTGTTTTGAACAATAATTAAAGAAAGAAAAAGAGGGAAAGGAGAATTCATGGATGACACAAAGTGTTAGCTTCTTTCACTCCTTTCTGGGTTAAGAAGATTTAAAAGAGATCCCTGAATCCCATAATCTCATTCTCTAAATCACAGTGGTTCTGATACATTAAAGCCCATTGAAAAATGACCAATTTATTTCATGTTTTTGCCACTAATTTGTATCTTTTCCCAAACTTGTGGGGTAGGAAGAATATGCTAATACCTCCCTAGTGAATACTGTGGTCTCTGTTGAGATCCTCTCCTGGAGTTTATGGATCACACCCAGATGAAAAGAATAATGACTATTGGAGGATCATAGCTGCATCTCTCTCTGAGACCTGCACTTGGTTAGTGCAGGGACACAAGGTTCAGCTCACTTGCCTCAATTTGGGAACATTTTTAAAGAATCATACTCATTCCATGGCTCCCTGTCAGACTGGCAGAAGCCTCACTAGTAATGGTGGTATTGGTCAGTCTTTCCATCTGCCCAGTACTGACTCCCTCACATCCTTATAGGTAAATCTTTACAGAGTACTTCCCAATAAACATATGTACAACTTATCTCAGACACTGTTTCTAAAACACCATTCCTTTGGTCTATTTTTATAAAATTGTTTCCAGAAATTCAATCCTAGAATATTATTACTTAAAGTTAATTATTTATTGGTATAAATGTTATATAATTCAATATTTAATTGAATGGCCTGGAAACTTTCAGAAAAATATGCAGAAGATTGGTGGCATATTTGTTGTTTCAGCAATTATAAAGCAGTTTTATAGTCCTTGATTATACATCTGTTTCAATTCCTCATCTGAGTTGCTCTTTCTTAAGTGAAATCTAAACATATCCTGTAACTAAAATGCCAAAGAGTTTGACAAATCTAAATACTGAAGTCTTGAACTCTGTCTCCATAATGATATTGGAAATGCAACCCCTGTCTTGTGTTGATTTCAAGTGATTGTGTTGGGCTAAACTTGACTTTTCAAGTTCTAGGTCAGTAAACACATTATGAACTGTAGGAATGGAATATGTACTCAATGAAGTAGTGAAACTAGCTACATCAAAATCAATTTGTTTTCATTTAACTTGTAGAAAAGCACCCTATGCCCACAAGTGTAAGAACTACTATCTATAGAACAGTAACCAAAACCAAAGGTAGAAAACAAGTTAAGACTTAGGGAAAATTGTTTATTACAAGGGAAAAAAATGATCATATTTGTTTCTTTAAGGCATGTCTACCAAACCATTTCAAATTCCAATTGAAACTAGGAGAGTTAATCATAAATAAAAACATTGTTTCAATGAATGGAACATTAGCATGACAGTTTTGATATACATACTTTCTATTGCTTCAGACTTGAATCTCATTGTCTTAATGCTTTTGATGAATGGATCTAAAATTAAGAGTATAAAGAGCCTGGGAAAGCTATGAGTCTACAGTTTATGGTTTCTGAAATAGCAACATAACCTACTTTGTTTTTTCAGAAAGATCTGCAAAGCTGTATTGTTGTAGAATTGGTTTATTGAGAACTTATTTTTTTGCTGCTTAGGAAGTGGAAATTTCATCAGATCAGAGTTAATGGTAATTCGTTTCTTAAAAATAATTCATACTTAAACTCCTAGTTAGACTAGTACTTTTTCCATGAAGGCATGATTTTATATAAATATGTATATGGTTTCAATCTTATTAATTCTGTCCCTACTTAGTTTGTGGTCTAACATATGATCATTTCAGGAGAATGTCTAACATGAATTTGGGAAGAATTTCTGTTCTGTTGCTGTTGGATGGAATGTTCTAAGTAAGTATGCTATGTCCATTTGATATAAAGTGTACTTTGAGTTCAACACTTCCCTACTGATTTTCTGTCTAGATCATCTGTCCACTATTGTTGAAAGTGGGGACATTGAATTCTCTTGATATTATTGTATTGTACTTGATATCTCCCTTCAGATTCTTAATATTTCCCTTACATATTTAGATGCTCCAACACACAATTGCTATTTTTATCCTCTTGATGAATTGACCCCTTTATCATTATACAATGACTATCTCTTTTCAGTTTTTGACTTAAATATGTTTTGTCTGATTCACATGTAGGTACTCCACTCTTTTTTTTTTTTTTTTTTTT
>NW_026012691.1:0-5059 GCF_001458135.2 Marmota marmota marmota | reverse complement strand
ATCTTTCACCTCTTTTGTTAGGTTGATTCCCAAGTATTTTTTTTTTTTTTGAGGATATTGTGAATGGGGTGGTTGTCTTCATTTCCATCTCAGAAGATTTGTCGCTGATATACAGGAATGCCTTTGATTTATGCATGTTGATTTTATATCCTACCACTTTGCTGAATTCATTTATTAGCTCTAGTAGTTTCTTTGTTGGGTCTGCTAGGTATAGAATCATGTCACCTGCAAATAGTGATAATTTAAGTTCTTCTTTTCCTATTGTTATGCCTTTAATTTCTTTCATCTGTCTAATTGCTCTGGCCAGTATTTCGAGAACTATATGTGATAAGATTGATGAGAAAACACAGGTTGAGAAACACCATAGGACAATGATCAAATACCTGAATTTGCCTTCACTGTACTTAGAGAAAATGAGTTCTTTTCACTTACCTGAAATGCACACATTGTCTCAGACTAGCCAGTATCTTCGATGTTTTACTCAATATCTTCAATCTTTATAAAATAAATTTGTTCAAGCTGTAATCAGACTTAAACATCTTTACCCATTCGAATCCTTCTTATTCTTTTTCTTTGGGGCAATATCAGTGATTAAAACCAGAGGCACTCAAACACTGAGCCACATTCTCAGCGCTATTTTGTATTCTATTTAGAGACAGGGTCTCACTGAATTGCTGAGCACCTCACTTTTGCTGAGGCTGGCTTTGAACTCGAGATCTTCCTGCCTCAGCTTCCTGAGCCACTGTGATTACAGGTGTGCACCACCACACCTGGCTTGAATTCTTCCTATTTGTTATTATCAGACTCTCACTTCTATGAAGGCTTTGTTGACAACTCCAGTTATTCTCTTTTCTAAACTTCTGTGTTAACTGCAGTCAACAGTAAAGAGTCTTGGTGTGCTTGGTTATACAATTTTATATTGTTCTCTACTGATCCAGTTGTAAAACTTTAGAATTGGAAGGGAACTGTGAAAATTCCAATGCTGAATTTTAAAATCTATCACCTCTGAGCATTTTAAGTCTTAGACTGAAATGCTGTATATATAATTCAATAGATCCCTGATATTCTCAATAGGGATGTCCAAGAATCTTTGCAAATCAAAAAGGTTACCTAGGATCTAAGGGACTCACCACTGCCCAATAATTTCTCAGTACATGAGATTAGTGCTAGAAGCTTTACATACTAGAATCACTCAAACAACACAATAGGGTAGATGTTATTAAGCCCATAGGAAATCATTACATATCATGGGCCCCAAGAAAGCAATATTCTGTCATTTCATATGACTTGTTTTTTTATCTTAGGGCAGTGTTTTAACATTTTTTTAGATTTGCAAAAAGATAGCATCTATTAATATAAAATTTTCTTCATTAAATCATTTCAATTATGCAAAACAAAACTTTCCAAACACAAAAGTTTTCAAAATGTGTTCTACCGTTAAAAAAAAAATCACCATACAGATTGTATTGTCATTTAATATATCTTTCAAAGAGAAATAATGGGTTCATGAATGAGAAAACATTGCCATTGTGATTTTGACAGACTGAGTTTTATCTATCAGAATGGCTTTCATTAACTACTATCATTGAATAATTACTAACTTGGTGAAGAGGCTATGTCTACTTGGTAAGAGACACATATACATGAAATTATTGATATGTTTCTTTATTTCCTGAGAAAAGATAAAAACAAGCTATTTTTATTTCCATTAAGTTGAACATATTTGGTAGCAAAGGAAAATTAAATTTAGGTAAAACATCACTTGCCCTTATATTATACAGGAAGCACTAAAAGGTATACTCTTTTAGGTTAAAGGCTGAGGAAGTTAGATAGGTATAGGATACTTAGAAATTTTTCTGACAAATCTGTATTTTAAAAGAAAAGAATTGAACATTGTATTATCTGAGACTATAACACAATTGGACTGGTTTATACTAAAACTAGTGTAAGGGAAATAGTATTAAAATTGATTGAAGGTTATACTATATGTCTAAAATCTTGGACATCATTAATAAAGCTCACTCTACTCAGACTTATTGCTCTATTCATATCCTTTCTGGAAGATAAACTACCTTGAAATTCAGGACCCAATAGTAATATAGTATTATTGCAGAGTTGCCATGAAACATTCCTGGGGCTGTGATCGGGATGATTAAGAGGACCACTAAATGCTGAAAAGTGGATGTGACCAGGGAATGGTTTGGCTGTTTGCCAATGTAAGAAATAACTTGATATCAACATTAAGCAGCAGCTGAAGAATCTTTTAATAGTTTAGGAGCTTTTTCTAAATCCTCCAGTTATGCTTCACTGATTAAATTATTAAGAACCTCTGATTTAGCTGTTTCATATTTTAGATAGGAGTGAAGATATTTTGAAATCATTTCCATTATTCATGGTTTCTTGTTTTTCAAATTAAACTTATAGGATGCTGAGATAATCCCTTTTTATTAGGCCTAGAGAAACTGATAATACACCAAAAAGCAGAATAGCAGCATGAAAGTATCATTTTCCTTGACAATATCATATTATGATGGGTTATTTCCCTTTTTTTTAAAGCTGAGCTTTATACATTCCAATTAATGCTAGTAATCCAATTGTTAAAAAAAACAATGGCTACAGGCTCCTGATAGCATCCAAATCTAGACCAAAATATGATTAAATGAAAGTTCAAAAGAATAAAATACATTAACTCTAGGAAGAACTTCCCAATATGAATAGTTAACTGGTATATTATTAGGTCCTATAAAATATTTTCCTTGTTTACTAGCTTACAAATAAATTGCAGGGAAGACTGTTATAGGTCCCTTGAACAAATATTAACTGAGTCTCATTGGGCTCAACATTATGCCATTGGAATAAATATTGTTGATCACTTAAACAGCATTCATTCTCAGATAACCTTATACCCATTATGCAATTTACTTCCTATGAGAATCCCAATTCTCTTCAAGTTTCAATGGACTCCAGCCTCAGTTTTAGAGGTAGGTTTAGATTTATGTAAAATTCAGATTCTAAGGCAATTCAAATAACCTCATTCTTTTTACTTTCATTCAGGGACCTAAAGTTTGTCAACCAGTTTATGGTCATTGTCTGAATATCTATAGTGCAGCAGGAGTATACACACACACACACACACACACACACACACACACCAATTTTTCCTATATATACATACAAATACATAAGACTAATAGATAATACTAATGTATAATATACATTGTCCATTTTGTCTATTGCTATAACAGCATACCTGACTTTGAGTACTTCATAAAGAAAAGAGGTTTATTTATCTCAGTTTTGGAGGTCACAAAACATGGCACCAGCTTAGCTTCTGGTGAAAGCCTCATTGTAGATAACATTACATGGTGGGATGATATGTGATGAAGAACTTACATGGCAAGAGAGGAAGCAAGAGAGTGGGGAGGGGCTGGATTTGTTCTTTCTTTTTTAAAATATCTTGATTTTGTTTACTTATTTTTATGTGGTGCTGAGGATTGAGCCCAGGGTCTCACGCGTGAGAGGCAAGTGCTCTGCTGCTGAGCCACAACCCCAGCCCCTGATCTTTCTATAACAATCTTCTTTAAAGGAAACAAATCTGCTCTTGCTAGACATAACTCACTTTGAGCTCAGCATTAATCCCTTCACAAGGGCAATTGTGACCCAATTACATCCCTGTAGGCCCTATCTCTTAAAGGTCCTGCTATCTTTCAATATGTCATGTTGAAGACTAAGTTTCCAACCCACGAAATATAGGGGAAAAACCATATCCAAACAATTACATATACCATTATCATAGTATCAGACATATAGCTTGGATTGGCCTGATTTGACTGAGAAAAAAAATTCCCTTAATCTATCTTTGAGTTAAGAAGTTCTCTCTCATTGTAACAAGAAACCATGTTGTCCCATTTGTTGCAGTCATCTTGGAACCTGCAGGGCAACTAGTAAGGAGGTCAAAACTATACAGAAGGAAAATCAGAACAAAGAAAATCATGATTCAGAACTCTGTTTGTACTTCATCAGGAGCCTGCTTTCACCTCTGAACTTTAAGTCATGTGAGGTGAAATAACTTTATTGTTGAAGGTACTTTGATCATGTATTCTATTTCTTACACCCCAAAGCATTTTAACTATTAAATGTGTCACCAGGGTTATGAAAATAAAGAAAAAAAATCTTGCAGTTAATATATTTCTGTTCTAGTAGTGGAAGACATATATGCCAACAATAAATTTCAGTAAAACATTAGGATTCTTGCTGAAATAGAGGTAAATGGTAAGACAGTAGTATGGAAAGAGAAATACTTGCATTTCCCTGTGGGATCTAGATAGGAAAGGAAAGCGCTCACATGAATATTTTGACTTGAGACTTTAAGGATGAATTTATCAAAGAGTCAATGGTGACAAATGTGCTTCTAGCAGAGGGAACAGTATATGTTAAAGTATAAAGGCAGCAGATGGTGACTGGGGAGCCACAAGTAGTTTAGTACTATTTGGTTTAACAATACAGAGGTGGGGAATATAGAAAACAACCTCAACTGAAAGATTTTGTGTCCTAAGATAAGGATTTTAGTTTTTTTATCCTAGAGAAGAAAGGTAATGACTATAAACTTTTATTAATGTAACATAATTAGCATGTTTAAAAGTATGTTTTCAGTATGCAAGATAGGTTTAGGTTTATATATAGAGAGAAACCAATGGGGAAACTTTGTTGAAGATGATACCTGGATGAATAAAAAAACAAAATGATGGTCCTAAATGAGAAATTATAGTGTTATTTGGTTTATGAGATTGATAGAATTGGTAATTATTTTTTTGAGAGAGAGAGAGAGAGAGAGAGAGAGAGAGAGAATTTTTAATATTCATTTTTCAGTTTTCGGTGGACACAACACCTTTATTTTATTTTTTTATGTGGTGCTGAGGATTGAACCCAGTGCCCTGCACATGCCAGGCGAGCATGCTACCGCTTGAGCCACATACCCAGCCCTAGGATTGGTAATTATTTATGGGGCTTAATAATAAAGAGTAAAGAATTTGCCATAATGAGCATCCAGTTAGTTTGA
>NW_026012690.1:0-2683 GCF_001458135.2 Marmota marmota marmota | reverse complement strand
CTTCCTTCCTTCCTTCCTTCCTTCCTTCCTTCCTTCCTTCCTTCCTTCCTTCCTTTCCTTTTTTTTTAGTTGAGTTTTCTGTTTCCTCATTATGGAGTTGTAAAAGTAAGTTGCACATGGTAAGATAAGTTTTAAGCATTTTCTCCTATCTCTAACTACCTTTTCTTTTTTTAACAGTTCCTTTAAAATAGCAAGCTTTTATGGATTTTATAAATATTAGTATATTACATTTTCCTTAAGTTTCATGCTTTTTTTTCTGTCTTAGCTAACAAAGCCTTTCCTAAGTTTATGAAGATTTTTTTTGCCATTCTTTCTTCTATAAGTTTAGGATTTTAATTTCTAAACTTAATTCAATGATGCATTTTAGGATAGTTATTGTGTGTGGTCTGAGTTAAGATCTGAGATTAATTTCTTTCCATAAAGGTATTCAGCTATTTCAATAAAATTTATTGATGAGACTTTTGTTTCCCAACGGGATTGACTTGACGAATCTGTTTGAAATTAGTTACCCCATTTCTGGGTTCTTCCTTGGTTTCCATAGACTAATATATGTTTGTTTTATCAGATTTAAGATAGTGTTGTCTTGAATAATGTAGCTTTGTAGCAAGTTTTGTAAATCTTCCAATTTTTAAAAAATCTCTTTGGCTGTACTAGGTCATGTGTCTTTCTATATACATTTTGAGATCAACTTTTATATTATTCCAAAATATCTTTTCATCATGTTTTATATTTTCCATTTTTTTCTCATTATATTCATGCTTTTTAAAAATACCTGTACATATTTTTAATAGTTGTTTTTTCACATCCTCATCTACTAGTTCCAGCATTTTACTCTATTGAGTGAACCCAGAATTCCTGTGACCTCTGTAACCAACACACAGCTAGAAGCCTGGTGTAAGCTCTCGAATTGTTTAGCTTGCAACTTCCTGATGCTTTGGACTTGCAGAGTTTCCCTGTACTTATTCAAAGATGGTTAGGACACAGTTCTGACTAATGGCAACTTTTGGGTACATTTTTAGAGCTACACTCTTTGTTCCTTCATTTCTTTTACTATAGCTTCAAATAACATGCATACCTAATTCCTCAACTCATTAAAAACATCATGAACCTATGAACTAGAATTTCCCTCCAGGAAGAAAACCAAAAGGTTGGAAAATTTTTCAGATTCATCACATCTATTGCTTCTCTCTTAGAAATCACCTTTCTACAATCCTGGTGTTTAATATAGAAAAGTAGATATTACATATATGTTATCTAATTTACTATTTATAGTTAAAAAGTTGTTATGTGTAATCATTTTTTTTGTCAAGATATTTAAAATTTTCAATTAGAATTTTGGTAACTTCAGGAGAAGGAAGATGGCGGCGAGGGGAGTGCATTGCCCCCGTGTGCTGCTTCACTGTGTGGGAGTATGACAAGTCAGGACGGCTAAAGGCTATCTTGTTAGGAATTTCCAGCAATAGTGGGGTGCTCCGGAACCTGGAGGAAGGATTTCCATCGCACGAGGATCGGCTACGGGAACTCAAACGCGAGAGGTTTGTGGCATGGAGGGTAACACTGCTTATTCAGCAAATCGCTCCGCGGCTAGAGTCTGCAGCACGCGCTGGGATAGAGACGCAGGGTTACAGCGCAGCAGTTTCTGCCAGCCGCGCAAGCACCGTACTCAGGGCTGAATTCTGGGTTCGAGACGGGGAAGGAAGCGGTCCATCTCGGTTCTCCACACCGGTCAGACCACAGAGGAGGCCAGCAGCCACCATGTTGGTAAACTGACGTCACCTTCCCTGTTTTCGACTGACCGCAGCTCATTCAGCCATAGATCAGGTAATTTCAGGCTGCAATTCGCCTGCGGCTTGCAGACAGATTGCTAGGGTTCAGCGCCTGGGTGCTTCTTAGAACCTGAGTTTATCGGAGCGAACACTGAGCACGGGGTGGCCGAGTTCCGGCTCCTGGAACTGAGCCCGCGGGGACTGCTTCTTGGAGCTTACACTTATAGGAGCTTACACCGAGCACGGAGCTGCCGAGTTCTGGCTCCCGGAACTTCCCTGGCCCGGGGCTAGGAGCCCGCGGAAACTGCTTCTCGGTCCGGGTCCTGCTGAGGGCCGGTCAGGACTCACCCGTTGCTTTGGTTGCCCGGCAAGGGGAACGAAATGCTGCCATTCGCATAGGATACCAACATGGCAGTGATCTGATGTCAGCAGAAAGCGGCGGAGGAGAGAATTTCATCAATACCAGCGGCGACAGAAACAGTTGGTCTCCTGGTGGGGGGGGTGAGGCACAGTCACCCGAGTCTCCTCAATTTGTCGTCGAGCCAGAGGGGAGGAGCCGGGCCGCCGCCAGCGCCCGGAGCAGGCCCAGCGGCTCGCCAGCGTGGTGACCGCGTGACCCCAATTGGAGAGGGGGCAGAGCGGAGCCGCCACCCCCACCCGCAAGGTGGGCAGACCCGTGACTCAGTGGTACATGGGCGTGGTAGGAGGGGCAGGGCAGAGCCGCTGTTCGCGCAGAGTCGCCGCCCGTGCCAGGAACAGGCCCAGCGTCCTGCAGGCGGGGTAGTCACGACACCCCAATTGGAGTAGGGGCAGAGCAGAGCCTCCACCCGTGCCCGAAAGGTGGGCAGATCTGGGACCGACCAGCGGGATAGGTCCAGTGGCCTGCCGGTACGACAGATACGTAACCCCATTTGGAG
>NW_026012689.1:0-2683 GCF_001458135.2 Marmota marmota marmota | reverse complement strand
ATGTGAGTATTATTATTACCTTTCATATCCAGATGAGGAAACTGAGGTACAGAACATAACGACCCCAAGAGCACAATTAGTTAGGAAGGACTGGAGTCCTTCGGGATTGCCAGCCTACCCCTGGCACTTCTTCATTCTTCCCGAGGGGCTCAGTATTCTTGGCCATCTTCTTGTCCCATCATGGACATGCTGGGGGGTCTCATGAGACTTCCCAGGCCCATCTTTGGTACAACTCTGGGGCCTATTGAATGCTGGGCATCTCTAAGGTCTCACAGCAGCTGGGCTGTGCCCAGGAAAGCCAGGCTGCAGATCCTCCTGCCTGGGATTCTGATTGAATTTCTGTCATCCTTTCCCTTGATCGCCCAGCAACATTCCAGAGGGACCCATAAGCAGATGTTCATCAGCATAGAAACTGTCCTTGAACCTTCCACAGTTAGATGGCTTTCATTTTCTTTCCTGGGGCAGAAGACCTAGTGTAGTGTGTCAAAAAATGTGCTTAGAAGCTTGAAAGGCAGGTACTTGTCTTTTCCTCTCTCTGTCTCCATCTCCCTATCTGAGAGCAGCACATGCAGGAAGCGATCCCTGCAGACGAAGGGTGGATGAAGGCATGAGGGAGCCCAGGGGAAAACCTCTGGATTGGTGTCAGGTCACCAGGGCTTGTTGAGCCCCCGTGCTAAGCTCTTTCCATGAATCATCTCATTACTCAGCGTGATGTTAGAGGAAGGTGAAGCAGAAGACAGGGGAGGCTCCTGAAGCTTAGAGAAGATGAATAGCCTAACCGAGGCCATGTGGATGGTATAAATGCTGAGCTAGGACCGGAACACCGATTCTCTGACTGCAGAACCCATGCCAATGCGATGCCTATTCTGCTCTGCTGCCTGGGGTGTGTCTATTGAAGGCTAAAGGAGTCAGTCTCCTGGTTCTACTCTCAGCTTTATCGCTGTCTCCTATGGTGATCAGAGTGGTCTAGAGTCCTGCTCTAATTGGACATCTTCATTACTGTGGATGGTGGATTGAGGAAGAATGGAGGAGAGGATTCACTCCAGACTCTGGTGTTGATTCTAGGCAAAGCCATGCCTCCCTGCATGGAGCTGTAGTGTGAAAGGCACTTCGCTTGGCAGAAGCAGGCATTGCCCATGAACCCAGAGTAAGAAATCTTATTTCTTTACTTTCTTTCTTTTCTTTTCTTTCTTTTTTTTTTTTGTGGTGCTGGGAATTGAACCCAGGGCCTTGTGCTTGGAAAGCAACCCTTTACCTTTGCTGAGGACCAAACCCAGTGCCCCACACATGCCAGCCAAGTGCTCTGCCACTGAGCTACAATCCCAGCCCTTGGAATCTTTTTTATCTATAATTTTACTAAGTGTTTTTCTTGCTTTGGTTCCTGTTTCCTTTTTTTTGTTTGTTTGTTTTTTAAATCAGGGATTGAACCTAAGGGTTCTTACCTCCTGAACCACACTCCCAGCCCCTTTTTAAAAAAAATATTTTATTTAGATACAGGGTCTTGCTAAGTTGCTTAGAGCTTCGCTGAGATGCTGAGGCTGACTTTGAAGCCAAAATCCTCCTGCCTCTGCCTCCTGATTCACTGGGATGACAGGCATGCGTAACCATGCCCAGCTAGGTTTTTGTTTTCATTTTGTGGGTCCCCCCTCTTCTAGAGCTGGGCATCATAGCCAGGGCCTTGTGCATGCCAATATAGCTCAACCACTGAGCTATATTCCCAAAACTTATCTATAACTTTAATGGCTGCAATATATTTCATCAAGTTGGTGTTTATGCGGGTTACCTTGACTTCTTCTTCTTCTTCTTTTTTTTTTAGATGTTGATGACCTTTGTTTTATTCATTTACTTATATGCAGTGCTGAGAACCGAACCCAGTGCCTCACACATGCTAGGCAAGCGTTCTACCACTGAGCCACAACCTACCCTGACTTCTTGGGACTTTTGTTTTTGGGTTGTGTTTCCAGGAGCAGGATTATAAGAGAACACAATGTTCTGAGACCCACTGCTGGCACCAAGCCCTGTACTTGGTCCCTGAACAAAGCCTCAGCAATCATCCCTCCCTCTTGACCCTCCCTGTCTGTTCCTTCCCTCAGGCTGCCAACAACCTCATTGTGCTGGGCAGGGAGGACGCAGGGGCTGAGAGGATCTTCCAGAACAATGGAGTGGCCCTGCTGCTGCAGCTCCTGGACACTAAGAGGCCTGAGCTGGTGCTGGCTGCAGTGCGGACTCTGTCAGGCATGTGCAGTGGCCACCGAGCGAGGGTGAGGACTCTGGGACTGGTGTGCCCAGGGCAGATGGCTGCCAGTACAGGGACATGGAGGGTGACACATGCCCAGGGCTATGACTGGCATAAAGGGAACCTGATGAAAAGTCTAGAGCATTTTCCTGTCCGCCAACCTTGGTTATATGGTCCCTGTTTCAAAAGAGTGTTTCAGGCCTTTTCTGATTGAGCTGGAAAAGGGTTTCATAAAACAAAGGTATCAGGAGCGATTCAAAGGAAGGAGCTGAAGGCAAGGGTAGGCTAGTTCAGATTTTTTAATACTGTCTTTGAACCCAATGTGTATTTTACACTCACACCACATCTCAATATGTCTTGCTATGTTGCAAGGGCTCTATATCCCTGTGTGATATGGGCCTGCTGTTTTGGGGGGTGCCCTTCTTAACCTCTGGAAAGAGGTTTCCC
>NW_026012688.1:0-2683 GCF_001458135.2 Marmota marmota marmota | reverse complement strand
TAACCCTAAACCTAACCATAATGTTAACCCTAACACTCACCCTAACTCTAACACAATACCTTAGCCTAACCCTAACAATAACCCTAACGCTACCCTAAACCTAAAACTAACCCTATTCTAAACCCTAACCCTAATCCTAAAACTAACCCTAATCCTAAAACTGACCCTAACTCTAACACTAATTCTAACCCTAACTCTAACACTAATCCTAAACCTAACCCTAACCCTAACAGTAACCCTATCCATAACACTAACCTTAACCCTAACCCTAACACTAACCCTAACTCTATCCCTAAAAGAATACCTAACCCAAACTTAAACCTAAACATAACCCTAAACCTAAAGCTAAACCTAACACTAACCATAAAACTAAACCTAACACTAACCCTAACCGTAACACTAATCCTACCCCTACCCCTAACCCTAAACATAACACTAACACGAGCAATAAGCCTAACAATAATCCTAACCCTAAACCTAACACTAAATCTAACCATAAACCTAATCCTAATCCTAACCCTAAACATAACCCTAATCCTATTCATAACCCTAACTGTAACACTAACCCAAACACAAAACATCACCTAAACCTAACCCAACCCTAACCATAATCATAACCATAACACTCACACTAACACTATAACTAATCCTAATCCTAACCCTAACCCTAACACATACCCTAACGCTAAACCTAACCCTAACCGTAACACTAAACCTAATTTTAAACCTAACATTAACCCACACAAACACTAACCCTAAACCTAAGCCTAACACTAACCCTGACAGTAATCCTAACTCTTGCTGTAAACCTAAACCTAACACTAACCCTAACCCTAACACTAATTTTTACCCTAACCCTAAGCCTAATTCTAACCCTCAACCCAAAACTAATATTAACACTAAACCTAACAGTAATCCTAACCCTAACCTTCAAACTAACCCTAAACCTAACACTAACCCTAGCACAAAAAATAAACCTAACACTAAACCTAACCCTAACCCTAACCCTAATCTTAACACTAACACTAAACCTAACCCCAAACATAACACTTACCCAAACCCTAACCCTAATACCTACCCTAACCCATTCCCTAACACTAATACTATCCCAAAACTTTACCCTAACCCTAACACTAACACTAACTCTTACCTAACGCTAAACCTAAAACTAATCATTACCCTAACCCTAACCATAACACAAACCCTAACCTTAAACTAATTCTAAATTTAACCCTATCCCTAACCTTAATACTAACCCTAAACCTACCTCTAACACTAAACCAACCATAACCCTGACCCTAAACGTAATGCTAACTCTATACATAAACCTAACACTCACCATAACCCGAAGCCTAACACTAAACCTAAACCTAACCCTAACCCTAATCCTAAACCAAACACTAACACTAACCCTAACCCTAATTCTAACACTAAAATGAAACCTAACATTAAACCTAACCTTACCCTAACACTAACCCTAATCTTAACATTAACCGTAACAATACCCTAATGCTAATACTTACCCTAACCCTAAAGGTAACCCTAACACTAACCCTAACCCTAAACCTAACACTAAACCTAAACCTAACCGAAATGCTAACACTAACAATACTTGTAACCCTAAACCTAACACTAACCCTATCTCTAACACTAACCATAATCCTAAAATAACCTTAACCTAACTCACAACCTATTCTTAACCATAACACTAACACTAAACCTTACTGTAACCTTAACCCTAAACCTAATTCTAACTATATCCCTAACCCTATCCCTAACACTAACCCAAATATTAACCATATTCCTAACCCTATACCTAGCACTAACCCTAGCCCTAACTCTCACACTATCCCTAACCCTAATCCTAATTCTAACCTAACTCTAACCCTAACCCTAACCCTAACCCTAAATCTAACCCTAACCCTAAACTATATCCTATCCTCAACCCAAAACCTACACTTAACCTAACACAAACCGTAACCCTAATTTAACCCTAACCCTAACACTAACATTCACCATAAAATCAACACTACTCCAATCCCAAAGACTAACCCTTACCCTAAACTTAACCCTAACCCTAAACATAACACTAAACCCGAAACCAAACACTAAACCTTACCCTAAGCATAACCCTAAGCCTAACACTAAACCTAACAATAATCCTATCCCAATCATTAACTTTAATACTAAACCTAACCCTAAATTTAACACTAACCCTAACATTAAAACTAACCATAATGGTAACTCTACCACTAAACCAAACCCTAACTCTAATCTTAAACTAACATTAAACCTAACCCTAACCTTAACACTAAAACTAACTTTAATCCTAATTTTAATATTAAACCTTACCCTAACCCTAACATCAACCCTTACACAAACCCTTACCCTGACTTTAAACCTAACCCTGACTGTAACCTTAACTCTAACAATAACACTAAACCAAACACTAACCCTAAACCTATCCTAAACCTAACTGAAACCCTAAACGTAACCCTAACTCTAACACTAATTATAACCCTAACCCTAACACTAAAACTAACACTAACACTAAGCCTAACACTAACCTTAACCCTAACCCTAATCCTAACCCTAACCATAACACTAAACCTTATTCTAACCCCAACTCTAGCAATAAGCCTCATACTAACACTATCCCTACCCCTAACAAAAACCCTAACCC
>NW_026012687.1:0-2683 GCF_001458135.2 Marmota marmota marmota | reverse complement strand
TATATATATATACACACACATACACACATATCCATATATATGATATATATTATACATTATATTCATCATTTTATTTATATAATATATAATATTTTATATGTATGTATGTGCAATGAATTTTGCAAATGCTTAAAGAACTAAATGATTCTTAATTGTGTCTTAAAAATTACATGTTCTTTCTTTGTTGGGTATTCCTGCAATTGTG
Organism: Marmota marmota marmota; assembly: GCF_001458135.2. Lineage (NCBI taxonomy): Eukaryota > Metazoa > Chordata > Mammalia > Rodentia > Sciuridae > Marmota > Marmota marmota. The sequence goes on along the minus strand of NW_026012687.1, from coordinate 2,478 downwards.
ACCCAGAAAATGTGTCTGAAGTTATTCTATTCTATTAGTTAAAGACATACTAGCTTAGACATGTAAATAACAGAAGATATTTTCTGAAGTTAGTCAATGGAAAATAATCTGCAGGTCACATATTTTATAGCTGGTGGTTGTTTTTATTTTTTGACCTTGTTGCCTTCCATAGAGAGAGTGTTGATTTGACAAAAAGGAAAAAACATTTTGTAAATCCTCAGAAATTTTTATCACACCTTAGAAATCTGTAACATTTTTCTCCTCTCCTATTCTTTGATAATTCTTAACTATCTATTGTAGTAAACTATATAAATTAATATGAAGATGAGTGAAAGATCATTCTGGAAATTAAAAATATTGTTATATATTCTCTGTACATAAAAAAAACATTGTGAAGGATATGAAATCAATCTGCTCCAAATGTTTTTTTTTCTTTTCCCTTTGGGAAATCACTATGATTTTTTTCATTTTGGGTGTTCGTAATACAATTATTATTTTGTTCCTCTTATTTTATAAAAAATATTAAATTGAAACATGAAAGAAGCTGCTTTTTGGTAGCAATTCTTGTGTTTTTTATTCCACTCAAGTGTTAATAAACAAAGAGAGAGGTCATAGGTATTGTATCTAAATTTAACTAATTTGCCATTAATGGAATCATAATAATACAACAGTCCAACATGATTATGCTTTAAATTAATTACATGTGTTCATCTTATTCATGAAAAAGTTAAAAGAATTGCTGACTATTTATTTGCCAGGAGAATATGCTATTACATTATCACATAAATATTTAGGTACATATTTAAATTATTAAAATTCATTTTGTCACCAAAGGTAAATTTCAATCTAAATTTGGTATCTTAATCTTAAAATCATGCTTTTCTGTAGTTTTGTTTTTAAATTTCTCAAAGCTCAAATGCTCAGAGAACAAATAAAGAAAGTCATAAAACGTAAGAGAAGGTGTAAAGTTTCCCAAGTTTTAGTCTTTGTGGATTTTATAGCCAAATCAAATTCAGTGAGATATAAGCACTCTATCTTCTTAGTTAGGATCATTTATAAGAATGCTAAGTCCATTTTTCATGGAATCCAATTTTTCCATTTATCTATTTTTTTCTATAAATACAGCACCTATTTTAAAAATATTCCCCATTTGATATATGAATTAATATCAATGACCAATTAGGAAATATTTATAACAAAATAATTATAAGATATTAGAAATACTTTTAAAGATAGAAGATACAATCTTCAACTGCAATTGAATAATTTATATAATCCTTATTTTTTATTAATATCTATCTGGGCTGAAATATTTTCCTATTTGTGCAACACTATTCAATCTTCTATAATGCTCTTCTCCCACAATATCCTTATTCATAACACACACTCAATAGCAGAATTCCTAACAAAAGTATCTAGTTCTTATGGAACAGATGCATTATAGCTAGCTATTGTTTTCTGTCTGGAGGGACTCTTCCTTGGAATATCCACTAATGATAGTAATTATAGGTAGTTGGTTACAAAATTATTCATACTGGTAGCTTATTTCCTACAGTTTCTTTCATTTCTCAGTCTCTCTTAAAAACAGCTTTCTGTCATCACTCTATTTCAGTGATTCTTCATAAGGTAAATTATAAACTTTTGAATGTTATTGAATGGATCACTTTTCTCTGATGGGTTATTTGCCATTTCAGCCTTCATAAAATATTATTTTCTGATTATCATCACAGATAAATGTTTTATATATATATATATATATATATATATATATATATATATACACACACACACACACACACACACACATAATTTAATTCTTTCCCTTTTCCTTCTCATCTTCTATTTATTCTCTCCTTTCCCTTCTCCTCCTCTTTATGCTCTCCCTCGTCTTTTTTTCTCCTGTATTGCCCCTTCTTTATGCACTATGGGAAGCCATGTATATATCATCATTCCTTAGTACTTAATATTCAGCTTTGTTCTCATGCTCAATTTTATTTCATGTTACCAATTATACTGTCTTTATTGTTTATTTACTTAGAATTTTATTCCCAGATAAATACTCTTTACATAGAAATTTACAAAGATCTTTAAAACTGTATGCTCAACTTCCTGTTAGTCATCTTGGATGACTGACAGACATTTTAAGCTTAATATACTTCATATGCAATTTGTCATCCTCCTACATCCTTTTCTAAGTCAATGTTTTCTCCTTTAATGAGACAACATTGATCTTGTCTTCCAGGCTTGTAAAACCATTATCTCATTTAGGTTTTTTTCTTCATTCATGCAAACCAAATAATCATAAAACTCAGATGCTTTAATATTCTACATGTGCCTGAAGAAATATCTCTTTGTTTTCATCACTGTTCCCCATGGTGCATGCCTCCTTTCTGGAGCTGTCAGCCACCCAAGATGTTTTGTATGTTATATATATATATATATATATATATATATATATATATATATATATATATAAAA
>NW_026012686.1:0-2684 GCF_001458135.2 Marmota marmota marmota | reverse complement strand
GGGAGGGAAGGAAGGAAAGAAGGAAGGAGAGAAATACATAGAGATTATCCTTGAAAATGTTAAAACTTTATTCTTTCAAAATCTTATTCTTTGAGATACTATTTTTCTTATAAGTTCTAGTAAATGAATGTTCCTAAATGTCATGGAGCATGGCTGGGACATGGTTAGTTTGTCCTCAATGATTGATGTGCTGGGAGCTTGGTTCTCAAGTGTGGTGATGTTGGGAGGCAAGCCCTTTAAGAGGCAGGACCTAGTGACAGAACCTAAGGACTGTGGAGGGCACTGCCCTCAGAGGGATTGTGCGATGCTAGTCTCTCTTTGACTTTGTATTTGGTGATACATTAGCTCCCTCTCACACACACTCCTGCCATCAGTCATGAGACCCTCAGTACAGTGAAGCTGATGCCAGTATCGTGCCATTGAATCTTAGAAATGTGAACTAAATAAACCTCTTTTCTTTATGAAGTTAGCCAGCCTCAGTCATTTATTACATTAACAGAAAGCAGGGCAATACAGAGCCTTGTGCTTGTTTCTACGTCTAAGCTATGCCTAGAGAAGAACCTCAGTTACTATGGCCAAACTCAAAGTAACACTCTCCTTTGGATGATTAATTAGCATAACATATCCTATTTATTGATAAAAAAATTAGGATGAAATATGCTTACTTGCTAAGCCAAATCTCAAGTGAAAGTTTACAGAAATAAAAACAAGCATGACAACCCTGATAACTAGGGGGAACAAAAGGAAAATATCACTTATATTCTAGATTTTTTGAATCCAAATATTTGAAACCTTAGAAAAGAACAAGAGTGAAGTTATTGCCATGAAAATATATTTTTCATGACTGTACATGTGTATTCATACATGACTTTTAAAGGCCTTTATTAATTTATGTTGTTCATAAAATGTATGCACAAATTCCACTAAACTTACATCAGCCTGAGGTCAACTGACATCATTTAAGGGTAGGAGAAAATCTGTCTCTTCATACTTGAAACAATTTCCAAAACAGAAGTAATTCCTGTTTCAGGTCTTTTATATCATTTTGATACATACAAAGGGAACTTCTAAATGAACATTTATCTTCTTTCTGGAGGAAGTGGAAAAAATATGGTTCTGTATAGCTTGGATCTGAGCATTTCCCAATGCTAGTTTCTCTTAACTTTGCACAAAGTATATATTAAAGGAAATGAATTTACAAGCACACATTTAAAGAAAGAGTATAGACAGACTTTACTTGCCTCATTCTACTCCCTGATCTTAAATTGGGGTTGGTTTTATGCTATGTTTCTGTAGCTTGACGGTAAGTTATTTATGGTAGTATAAATAAGATTCAGATACCATTAGTGAACTACAAATAAGTTGTATAGCCATCATGGAGGTTATTACTATTTGTTTATTTTTCTTAAATCACTTATGGAAGTATATGCATGTGTTTTTTGTTTATTTGTTTTAAGCTTAAGCTTATTTCTCATGTAAAACATAATGTGAAAATTTTCACTAAGGATACAAAGCAAACTCATTTCAAATTCCTTTGAGTCAAAACACCATATCATGGTTTTCTGGGTTTCCAGAGTGGAGGAAACAATACTTATGATCATCTATTAATTTTATCTAACTCCTCCATTTCCTTATTCCATAAGCTTCATACTTGAGAATTATGTTAAACGTCCTCACTTCAAAATGTATAAAGAACAATCAGATTACAAACTGGATTCTATCCTATCTCCTAGACCTGAACAAGGAAGATATACAGATGACAAAAATCAACATATCAAAAGGTGCTTCATATCATTTGTCATTAGGAAAGTATAAATGAAAATAGTAATGAGATACCCCTATATGCCTAATAGGACAGAAAAATCCAGAACACTGGGAATACTGAAGTCTCAGGAAAGATATAGAGCAACAGAAACTCCATTCATTGCTGGTGGGAATACAAAATGGTACTGCAGCTTTGCAAGACAAATTTAAGGTTTCTTACAAAACTAAATTTGCTCTTACCATACAATCCGGTAATCTTGCTCCTTGGTGCATCCCCAAAGGTGTTGGAAACCTATTTCCACATTAAAATCTTATACGCAGATATTTACATCAGCTTTGTTAATGTTTGCCAAACTTGGAAGCTACCAACTTGTGCTTCAGTAAGTGAATGAATACATGAGCATTATCACATACAGATATTGAAATATTATCTGTTCTTATTAAAAATTAAGCTGTCAAGTCATGAAAAAAAGTGGGGAAAGCTTAAATGCTTATTATTAAATGAAAGAAGCTAATCTGAGATTGTTACAGTGTATGATTCCAACTAATGACATCCTAGCATAGTAAAACTGTGGAGTAAGTAAAAAGGATCCTAGTTACCTGGAGAAGGGAGACTAAAAGGATGAATATATGGAGCACAGAGGACTTTTAGGGCCATGAAACTATTCCTCATCATACTGTAACTGTAGACACATGTCATTATAAACTTGCCCAAACCCACAGAATTTATAACACCAAGAATGAATCCTATATGAAGTACAGACTTTGGGTAACATTGGCCTTCTTTTTTTTTGCGGGGGGTGTTCCAGGGATTGAATTCAGGGACACTCAGTGGAGCAACATCCGCAGCTCTATTTTTTTTGTGTGTGTGTGTGAGATATATATATATATATATATATATATATATATATATATATATA
>NW_026012685.1:0-2684 GCF_001458135.2 Marmota marmota marmota | reverse complement strand
AATATATATATATATATATATATATATATATATTATATATTATATATACTATATATATATAGTATATATAACAAAAGATACATGTTGAAAGAAGAATTTCTGAATGTGCTGTTACACTGTAAGCCAATTGTAGGTATATCTGACACATTTTATGAAGATAAAATCTTATTAGTAGTGAATTCATAAGTTTGTATATAAACAAATGACAAGTGTTTAAAACTTATTTGACTTGAAATTATCTTTTTAATTTGGGAGGATCTATGATAGTGCCAAAAAATAACTTTTAACTTGTCAATTTACCAAATAATTTCAAAATTCCTTTTCTGTAGTATCTAAAGGAATTACTAGTAACAGAAACTTACCCAATAACAAAATAATCTTTTATTATTGCTTTTCAATTATGAGTGTTTTAGACAATATTAAAGCAGAAATTAAAAATATGAAACTAGAAAAGCTACAGAGAACATAGAATTTTTGTTAGGATACTAAATCAGAATACAAAGAACCAGAATATAAAAAGACATTTTTGTTTTCTGGCAAAAATCAATTTAAAGGTAATCATATTTAACTTCAGATGTACCTTAAAAGAAGAAGAGGTGAAGAGAAAAAAATGATGATATGTTACATGAAAAAAATAAGTACCCATTAAAAGAAAAAGAAACAGAATATAACAAAGAGGATAAAGTGAGAAACCAACCTGAAATCTCTGCTTGTAAAATAGATACAGAATTGGAGAGTACAAGAAATCATTTTAATCAGGTAAATGAACCTTCAGTAAAGTTTCAAATTTTTACTTTATTTCATCAGCATTATTTATAAAATTCCTTTAATTACTGTATGCGGCCATGTTTCACTTAACGATGGCAATGTGGTCTGAGGAATGTGCTGTTTGGCAATTTCACCAACATGCAGTCATCATGTGTGTGTGTACTTCCATACACTTCAGACATCTACCACAATGCCAGGAAATAAAGACTTCCAGCATCTCCATTTATATACAGTGTGTTGTCTCCAAAAGCATTGGTGTGTGGTGTGTGAACTACTATTTTGATTTAAAACACAATGTTATCTGACTTTAAAATTAAATGATGACATCTATGGCAAAACTAGTTACTGCAAATCTTAGCATCCCGTAGATGTTCAGCAGTTGTTTTCTGAATGAAGAAGTTGAGTTTGATCACTGAAATAAATACCAATTTAGGGCTTTTTATGTTAAGATACAGACTAAATAACTATGAACTAGTTAAAACATTTTTTTATTATTAATTTTTTTAAAATTTTAAAATACTTTAAAAAACTGGTATCTCAGCAAGCACATTAAAATCAGCTTAGTGTTTTGTGACATTTGCTATAGGATATTCTGAAAGTCATAAACATAGCAGATATATTGATATCTTCTACTTGTAACCTAATTCTTATTTGCTCTCCCCAATATAGCCACTATTTTGAATGTAGTACTTTAAACTCTCACAGATTTTATAAAGATGATACAATTACTTTTTTACAAATCACTAAAATTACATATCATTTTGATAGGTTTAATATCTTGGAAATGACACACCACACTCTGTAGTTTTTACTGTTGTCATCTATTATGCTGACATGTATAATTCTAGTTTATTTACTAGAAATGTCAAGGAATTATATTGTAAAATTACTATAATTTATTTACTCATTAAGATCTTGAGGGAAATGAGTTTGTTTGCAAAAACTTACTAGTAATAGCTAATTTTACAATGACCATTCCAAATGCACATCTCCTTTAAAAATGTGTCTCACAATTACATCTCTGCCTGTATTTAAGATATGTTTTTACTCAGCCAAATTTATCTGTCATTTGTACAGCTGAAATATAAGGCATTTACTCATAAAGAATAAATCTACCTTTTAGATTTCTTTTTTAATCTTGAAGGTACCACTCTTAAATTAAGGTTTTAGACTTTCTATCACCTGCTGATATGCAGACAAAACCTTGCTGAAATACATTTGTAGATTTTAGCAAGACAAAATGAAACCTACAATTTCTGTGAGACCCAAATGCTAGAATTTACAATATGAAATTTCAGTAAAACATCATTGCAAGCAAAAAGAAATACACATATGCAAAAAGGAAATGTTTTCTGAATTATTTTCCTGTTTTCAAATGAGTGTGTGTGTGTGTTTGTGTGTGTGTATGTGTGTGTGTGTGTGTGGGTAACATAGTTAAACTTATTCTTCTTAAAGTTAAATGTTCTTTTACTTGCCACTATTCATCATGGGAAAGTATAGAAGGTTTTAAATCCATATATTTATAACCAAAATGTACATATTTTGGAGGTGAAGGTGGCATTTTTTTGTCCCATTGAATTAAGTAATGTTCTTAATTCAACTCTATTTCTCTGCAACAGTCCCATGATGACTTTCAGAGTAACCTTATAAAGAGAAAAGACTTTTAATATTTTCCACAGGAATAGATGATTTTTTTTATGATTTCAAAACCCTTGCTTCTAATAGTAGATCTTCTAGTTTGGGGAAGTGACTTCACTCCCTTGTTGTGTTGATGTATATTATTACTCCCACGCTTAAGTAAGGAGGAAAAGAGGGGCCACTGAATACTCTGGTTTTGTATATTATTTTCTCACATTTGAGAAGAGAAACAAAAACTTTGCTCCAAGTAATCTCCTATTTCAGTACAAAACACCTTT
>NW_026012684.1:0-2684 GCF_001458135.2 Marmota marmota marmota | reverse complement strand
GTGGGGGCAGCAGGAAAGGAAGACAGTACCTGGGGATGAGGAGTGGAGCCTGGTCAGAGATGGGGGTGCTGGTGTACACCTGGGTCGGCAAGTCCCAGGCCCTCATGAGCCTAGAGGAGGGGAACCCTGTGGCTCCCAACAGAGCCCAGTGGGAGAGCCTGTGCCTCCCCTGCCCCCATTACCTAGGGAGGTGCTGATTCTGCAGACAGCGGCTTGGCTATGACTGCGAGGTGCAGAGAAAGGGCATTGGGAGCAGGGTCCGTGGGACTCCTGGTAAGCCAGTCCACCACCTAACCCTGTGCACACTGTGCATTCACAACACAGCAAAGAAGGTAAACAGCTTGGGAGGAGTCCAACCAGAGCAGTGCGAGACTTGGGCACCGAAAACCGCAAAGCATCGTGGAAGATACAAGAAACCTAAGGGCAAAGCTCTCTGTGAGCAGCGGCTTGACTCTCGGTGGCAACGCTGCCACCGACCTACAGATCTTGCACAATCCTGATCAGAACTCCAGCTCCCTTTCCTCCGTAGACATGGAAAAGCTGATTCTAAGATTTATATGAAAATGGAAGAGATCAAGGACAGCCAGAACCCTACTGAGAAAGGAATGAGCCGGAGGAAGATTCACACATCCCAGTTCTAAAACTTACTACAAAGCTGTAATAATCAAGCCCGTGTACTACAGGCAAAAAGAGAGACTAGAGATCAGTGGGATAGCCCTGAGAGCCCAGGAATAAATCCTCACATTTACAGCCGATTGATTTTTGACAAGGTGGCAAGACACTTCAATAGGGAAAGAACAGTCTTTTCAACAAACGGTGCTGGGACAGCTAGGTAGCCACATGAAAAAGAATGCATGTGGACCCTTCCCTTACACCAGTAGAAAAGGGCCTCAGATGATTCAAAAACCCAAGCTCAAGAGCTAACAGGATAAAAAGTCTCAAAAACGTAGAGGGGTAAGTCTTCATGACCTAGATCTGGCAATAGTTTCTTAGATCTGACATCAATAGTGTAAGCAACCAAAGGAAAAAAAAAAACAGAGAAATCGGACTTCATCAAAATTAGGAACTTCTGTACCTTAAAGGACGCTACCAAGAAAGTGAAGACAAAATTCCACCCAATGGAGGGATATGTTTATAAATCATAGATGTGAAAAAGGTCTGGCATCTAGATTAAGAAAAGAATTCTCACAGAGCAACAGTAAAAAAAATAAAATAAAATAAAGAATTAAAAAAAAATGGACCAAAGATAGATGGGCACAATAGCAGGAACCCGTGACCCCAGCCACTTGGGAAGTTGAGGAGAATTGTGGGTTCAAGGCCAGGCTGGGCAACTTAGTGAGAACCCGTGTCAATAAGATAAAACAAGCAGAAGATCTGAACAGACATTTTTCCCAAAGCAGATACAAAATGGCCAATAGGCACATGGAAAGATGCTCCGCGTCATTTACCGTTAGAGATGCACGGCAAAACCATAACAGCCACTGTAGGAAAGCACTCGGATGGCTGCCATCCCAAACACAGACAGCAGGATTGGCAGGATGTGGAGAAATTGGTACCCTGGTTCATTGTGATGGGAGTCTGCCTCATGCCGCTGCTTTGGAAAAGAGTCTTTGTAACAAAGTTACCATATGACCCAACAGTAAGCAGTTCTATTCCTAGGTAGATAACAAAGAGACCTGAGAATATATGCTCATAAAACGTCAGGTGTGAGTGTCCATAGCAGCAAGATTCACAATAGCCCCACAGTGGAAGGACCCCAAATGCCTGTCACTGGTAGGTGGATAAACAAAGTGGACCAAGAGATGAGGCACGACTTGGAAGGGACACTGAAGCTCACGGATCCATGCGGCTCCGAGGACTGGAGAGGAGAGGGCCAGGGGCCACGAGAGGAAGAGAAGAAAGGCATCGCCCAAGAGAGTGAGCGGTTCTGAGGCCCTGGAGAGTTGACGCCCACGTTCTAGAGGAAGTCCAGTAAGCAGGGGAACAGCAGGGAACAGTCTCAGAGGCAGGAAGGTCTGCTAGGGGTGCAGAGGACAGGGCCGACATCCTTCGGAGGAAGCCATAGTCTGCAGACGGCACCGTGAAAGCTCCTGACCCAGCACCGGGGCAGAGTGGGGTCTGGTTGGCAGCGGGTCCCGGCTCGCCACCTCCTGCCTTGTGGAGGAAAAGCGGACCTGAGATCTGTTGGCCTGACTTGGCCTCCGTCGTCCTTCAGAGCATTGTCGTTCTCCCAGCTTCCTCGTGGCGCTGGCCTGTCAGTGTAGATGGCCCAGGGCTCTGTGTCTTCCCCCAGAAGGAAATGCCACCAGGGCCCCCATTCCTGCCTGTCCACTCTGATGCCCACATGGGCTTGGGGCGGGTGTGTGGCCTCTGCAGGGCCTAGCAGCTGGTCTCGCTGTTTCACGCCCTAATGGACCTCAGGTAGGAGAACCTCTAGCTCCCTGCGGCATTCAGCTCTGCTCTTTAAACATCTGGGTCACAGATACGCTCAGCTAATTAATGTTCCTGGCTTTGCTCATTTGCTGCTGGATAATAGATTGATTCATAATTTTAATAAGCAGCTGTGTCTATCTTTCCCGTGAACGTAAAGGCAGCTTGCTGTCATTCATCACTTTGCATTTGGTGAATTTAGATATATTCAGGGGACGTTGTTTAGGGAGGGGAGGGTGGGCTTGTGATTTTCT
>NW_026012683.1:0-2684 GCF_001458135.2 Marmota marmota marmota | reverse complement strand
TTTTTTTTTTTTTTTTTGAGACAGGGTCTCACTAAGTTGCTTAGGGCCTCACTAAGTTTCTGAGGCTGGATTACAGGCGTGCACCACTGCCCTCTGGGGATCTAGGCTTTTCTAAGAAGGAAAAAATTACACTCGGGGATTTGCAAGGTCCAGTACCCACAAAATCCCCTTCTTCCAGATCCTGGATCCTGGAGCAACTTCTGCATGATTTGGCGTGAACATCATCCCATTTGTCAGCAAGGTCTGCCAGGGGCAGGGCACCTGGGCTGTGCTACTTTACAGAATGTACTTCACAGGTCTGCCTCCTGGAGCCCTTGCAGGGGTAATGCATGGGTAGGGTATATGAGTCTCATTTCCAGGTGAGGAAACAGATCTGACCTGACTTACCCACGTCCCATAGCTGAAATAGCTTATGGAGCCAAAAATGGAAAGCAGTAGAATGTTAGTTTTGGAAGGGGCCTTTGGGATTGTCTTAGCCCGAGCTCAGAAACTGCTGGCCTGAGGCAGAGGTGAATCAGGTAAGGGTGGTGGTGAGTCTGCCATGTGCAAGAAATAAGGTATGCATTGTCTGTAGAGAATTTTAAAACGTCAATGAAACTGGGTAGGTCTGCTTTTTATTATCACCATGCCCTGGCAGTTCTAAACAATGTTGGTGATTTGGTGATAAAATTGTCCTTCCCAAAGAGATTTTTTTTCGGGGGGGGGTACCAGGGATTGAATCCAGGAGCATTTAAACCACCAAAACACATCCCCAGCCCTTTTTATTTTTTATTTTGAGACACTATCTCACTAAATTGCTTAGGTCCCTGCTAAGTTGCTGAGACTGGGTTTGAACATGTGGTCCTCCTGCCTCAGCCTCCCAAATTGCTGAGATTATAGGTATGTGCCATCATGCCCAGCCCAAAGACACCTTTCTTTTAATCACAGTTCTAAATAACTGCTATGATTACAGGGAACATTAAGAAATATATATATATATTTCAAATTAATACACATTTATCATCTTATCTTTAATATATAATACATTCCAGTGGAGGCTAATTTGGAATTTGGAGAACTCTCATTGTTTTGTGGCTGACTGGTCCCCAGTGCACATGGACTCAGCTACAAACTTTTGTTTTTGTTCTTGTTTTGGGTTCTGGGAATTGAACCTAGGGGCACTTAAGCACTGGGCCACATCCCCAGCCCTTTTTATCTTTTATTTTGCGACAGAATCTTGCTAAATTGCTTAGGACCTCAAATTGCTGAGGCCAGCTTTGAACTCACAATCCTTAGTCTCCTGAGCTTTTGACAGTTGCTAATGGGTGGGGATCATTCAAGCTCACTTCAGGAGCAGTTCATGTCCCCGTAGACCCACATTTAAACAGAAGTTCTGAAATCAGCAATAACACAGAGAAGAAGCTGGGATGGTGGCGCACCCCTATAATCCTAGCAACTTGGAAGGCTGAGGCTGAGGGATCACAAATTCAAGGCCAGTCTCAGTAGCTTAGCATGACCTGGTCTCAAAATAAAAAATAAAAGGTTCTGGGGATGTAGCTTAGAGGTAGAGTGCACCTAGGTTCTAGGAAAGAGTTTTTTTTTATTGTTGTTGTTGTTGTTATTTTAATTTTTATACAGAGTTTGGGCTGTATAAAAATCTGCAGTACAGTGTGTGTTTAATGTGTGTGGTCTGAGTTTCATCTCAGCACTGACATCTACATCCCCATTTTTTTTTTTTTACTGTGTTTACTTACTGGCTGTTATTTTACTTATTTCATGATTATTATTGAAGATCATTTTCTAATGGGGGATAAAATATGATCCACGTGTGTCAAATACACTAGGTATGAAATTGGTGTGAAGACAAAAATAGGACCCACAGACACCAACATCACCTTCTCCACAACAGTCATCATTACTCTTTCACTGAGTACCCATGAGGTGCCAGGCACTGTTCTAAGGTTTAACATGGAGTATCATCTCATTTTAAATTTTACATCAAGACAAGATTCAACAGGGCGGAGTTACGGTGAGGTGAGTGAGGCCAAGTTATACAATGTCAGGTCAGATTCTGTCTTTATTTAAAACGTAGGGCTGGGCACAGTGGCACACACTTGTAGTCCCAGCGGCTCAGGAGGCTGAGACAGGAGGATCATGAGTTCAAAGCCAGCCTCAGCAAAAAGCAAGACACTAAGCAACTCAGTGAGACCCTGTCTCTAAATAAAATATAAAAGAGGGCTGGGGATGTGACTCAGTGGTCAAGTGCCCCTAAGTAAAATCCTCAGCAAATTAACGAGGCCCAAGCAACTTAGTAAGACCCTGTCTCAAAATAAAAACATGGGGGGCTAGGGATATAGCTCAGTTGGTAGAGTGTTTGCCTTTCATGCACAAGGCCCTCAGTTCAATTACAGTAGATGGGGTAGAGAGAGAAGATGGGAGGGGAGGGGAGGGGGGATAGTAGAGGATAGGAAAGGTAGCAGAATACAACAGTTACTAATATGGCATTATGTAAAAATGTGGATGTGTAACCAATGTGATTCTGCAATCTGTATTTGGGGTAAAAATGGGAGTTCATAACCCACTTGAATCTAATTTTTTGTGTGAAATATGATATGTCAAGAGCTTTGTAATGTTTTGAACAACCAATAAAAAAAATTATTCACAACAACAACAACAAAAAAAAGGCCCTCAGTTCAATCCCTAGC
>NW_026012682.1:0-2684 GCF_001458135.2 Marmota marmota marmota | reverse complement strand
TGGGCGGGGCCAGGGTGCACAGGGCGAGGCACTGGGAGATGTGGGCGGGGCCAGGGATGCACAGGGCGGGGCACTGGGGATGTGGGCGGGGCCAGGCCTGGGCACAGGGAGGGCCGTCAGGAGAGCGAGGCTGAGCTGTCCCTGGGGACACACTTGGGCTGCCAGATGCTCTGATCGGAGATTGGCCAGACCTTAAGGGGTCACCCGGCTCTCGGGGACCGGCGCAGGGATCTCCCCAGCTGTTGGAGAGCAGGGAACTGGAGGAAGGGGCTTGTGCTCTTCTGTCCCTCTGTCCTGCCCCGTTGTCCTGTCCGTCTCTCTGTCCCTCCTCCCACCCTTTGTTTCTGCACAGGGATGGAGCCCAGGGGTGCTTCCCCACGGAGCCCAGCCCCGGCCCTTTCCCGTTTTATTTAGAGACAGGGTTTCCCTAAGTTGCTTAGATCCTTGCTGAGGCTGGCCTCCAACTTGCCGTCCTCCTGCCTCAGCCTCCTGAGCCACTGGGATCCCAGGCACGGCCAGATTTTCTTATTTGGTAATCAGTGCCAAGGAACCGGACCCCACGAGCACCCAGGGCTGCCTGCCAAGACGCCCAGCGACCCCAGCACGGCCAGGAGAGGTCCAGTTGGGAAATCCCCCTGCCCACCTGGAGCCCTGGAGGACTTTTAAAGTGTGCTGTGGCGGCTGGTGTGGGACAGGACGGAGGGTCGAGGCCCCCGGTGCTGGGGGAGGAGGGGCGGAGGCCTTGGCAGGTCAGGGCTGTGCACGTGCCAGGGACAGGGGTGGGGAGCCCACGAGGAACAGAAAGGAGGAACCGGGAAGAGCCTCTGGGCCAGTGGAGGCCACGGGGTGCACCTGGGCCGTGGGGACCCAAAATAGGGCCGTTTCGACACAGCCAGGTGCACCTGTGCAGGCCGGCAGTTGGGCCCGGCAGGGACAGCCGGTGGTTCCCCTGGAAACCAGCTCACCAGCTCCAGGGACAGCCAGCGACGCCCGATGTCACAGGGCCTCGGGGTCAGGGCAGCTCGGCAGGAGGGACTGCAGACAGGAGGCGCCCAGACAGGGGACCCTCGGGCGTCCCTCTAACCCAGCGGCTGCAGCCCCGAGCCGCTTCCCGGGGCCTCGTGTGGAGTATCCAGAGACGGTTCCCGCTGAGCGGCTGAGGCTGGCCTCCAACTGGCCATCCTCCTGCATCAGCCTCCAGAGCGGCCGGGGTCCCAGCCGTGAGTCTGTGCCCCCGGCTCAGTCTGTCAGGGTTATCATAGACGATCGCAGTGTCACAGTGACGGGCTCTGTGACATTTATCGAGCACTTATATGATGATATCTGTTCATACGCAGTAATGCAGCGCGTATTATTTATATATGACGTAATAGTGCCCCTATATGTGATGACGTCATTGATATAATCACGCACATTGTGTCATCTATGATGCAAATAATATATGACATTACAAGATATAATATATGATATATTGTATGATATATAATGCATAATAATTTAATATATAATAAATAAAATAGTATATAATATATGATATGTAATAATAGATAATATTACAAGATATAATATATAATATCATAATATATAATAGATAATAATACAATATATAATATATAGTATTATAATGTATAATATGTAATATTACAAGATATGATATAATGTGTAATATATAACATACATGATATGTAATATGATTATATATAATATAGCATATGATAATATAATATATAACATGATTATATATAATATATGATAATATATAATATTATATCATATATAATAAACAATATATAATCATATATGACAAAATAATATATGATATATAATCATATATAATCTAGAATATAATATATAATATTATATAATATATAAAAATATATAACTGTATCACTTGATATATCATTATATTTGATATATTATTCGATCTCCTTTTATGTAGATATATAAAAAGGAGATCAAATAATATATATGAATATTACAGATATTCATATATAATGATATAAATATTGTGTTTTTTGTGACTATATATTATACACATGAGATTCTTTGAAAGGTCATTTAATAAGCCACATTATCACGCGTTGCTGCATTCGACATGCTGTTATTTGATGCTCCTCTCTGTACGGTCACACGTATTTATATGCAATGACATTGGTGTCAGTGTCTTAGGTGACTCTATATCGTGACCTGAGACCATATAACAGGACGTTGAGTAAATCACATTATTGTCTACTGTTCTATTGGCTCTATGGTGATTGGATGCTATTTTATTTATTATCATACATATTATATATTTTATGTATATATTACATTATTCTGTATATTCTATGCTATGTATATATTTCATATTTATATTATATCTGACATATTTTGGATGCTGTCTTACCTACAAAAGAAAAAAACAAACCTTTTCCTCCTCAAAGTCGTTTTTCTCAGGTATTTTGTCACAGTAAAGAAAAGGTGACCACACACCTGGGGAAGCTGATGGAGGCCCCTGGAGCCCACTGACCCGGCCAAGGGCCGACGCTCTGCCACGGCGCCCTGAGGACACGGCACACGGGCCGAGAGCCACTCACCCAGAGTCACACTGGTCCGGGACACCTTGCTTCTGCCCAGCTACGTCGCCTTGCAGTCCCAGGGCCATGTCCGGGGCGGTCTCCCAAGCTCCGGTTGGGGACAGGTGG
>NW_026012681.1:0-2684 GCF_001458135.2 Marmota marmota marmota | reverse complement strand
CAGATGGATAGGTAGATGGAGGACATGTGGATAGGTAGATGGAGGATGGACGGATGAATGGGTAGATGGGTGATGGATGGATGGGTAGATGGAGAATGGATGGGTGATGGAGGATGGATGGTCTACTGACAGATTTAAGCTGCATGATGCATGATGAATGGATGGTTGGATGGATGGATGGATGAATGAAAGATGATGGATAGATTTTTGATGGGTAGATGAATATATAGTTAGATAAGCAAACGGATGGAGGGATAAGGGATGTATGTATGTATGAGTGGATAGATGGATGGGGGAATGGGTAACGGATGTGTGGATGGATGGACAGATGGGCATTGATTGGTGACATACGTTGGTGGGCAGGAAGATGAGTGGATGGAGAGTTGGATGAATGGACAGTGGGTGGACTGACAGATGAATGATGGGCGTGGACTATATGCCAAGCTACTGTCGGACATGTAGCAACTTGAAGGGAAGCCGGTCTCTGTCCCCAGGATGGAGTCTGACAGCTCTGGATGGATGCCAGTGCTTAGTAGGTACCTCCCTCAGCAGTACATGTGTCTCGGGGTTGTTCATGCTAGTGTCTGGTGTTCTAGGAACACTGCTGATGCTGCTGGAGAATGGACGATGGGTAGATGGAGCTCACCATAGATTGGAGCCAATTTGGTAACTCTGTTTTCCCAACCATGAGACATGAGGGATGGGAGGTGGAACCTCTTAAGAAGAAGAAGAAAATTCCCAAGGAAGGAATGATCTTCTCCTCTGGTAGAGAGGCTGGGCCCACACATGATGCTTGGTGCTGTAGCAGCACTTCATGGTAGTGAGGGCCTCTGAGCCAGCACATTGAAGATGGCTGTGCCAAAAGAACCTGGTCTTCGGAGAACTCCCAGTAGCCACCCTACCCCTTGCCTTCAAGAAATAAGCTGTCTCTGCTGCCCAAAATGTCTCAGCCCTGCAAACCCCTCCGTTCTCCTGCACAGCACCAGCATAGGAGAACCACACTGCAGGGAGGAGGAGAGTCCTTGACTTGCGTCCAGGTCTGCATCCTTCCCTCAGTTAGCGTGGGCCTCCTGTGGGACTCTCCTGCAGGGGTGTTTTTCAGAGCCAGGCACACACCAGTTCTCTGGTGAAGTGGTGATGGTAGCCCAGCACCTAGGGAAGCCAGAAGTCCTTACTGTGAACTCTGTCCAACATGTCAAAATGGCTCTAGGGGAGGGTCAAGCCTCAGAGGCCCTCCACTTCCAGTATCACCAGAGCCTCTGTCTCATTTTCTCTAACCTCTTCCTGCCTCCAGATGAGACCCACTCACAGGTCCCTGATGGACACGAAACTTGGGGGGACACTGTGATGCTGGGGGACTGTTCTAGAGAAAGCAAAGACATAACTACCGAACACACAAGGTTCCAGGATCCTGGTGCCGGAGAAACGGCCCGGCGTCCAGCCCCGTTTGGGAATGGGTGATCGGCCTCTGAACGGGTGTGCGGGAGGCTATCCCAGGAGACCAGGCAGGAGATGGAGGGCCATCACACACCTGCAGGTTGCTTTCAGGTGGTATATCAAAGCTACGCACACACAGGGTCAGGTGGACAGAGAAGGTAAGATGCCAGCGTCCCAGGTGGCACTGCGGGCACCCCTTCTCCAGCTTCCTCTATGTTGAGAAGGTCTTTAATATAAACCCAGATTAACAATGGGGGGGGGG
Source organism: Marmota marmota marmota (assembly GCF_001458135.2). Lineage (NCBI taxonomy): Eukaryota > Metazoa > Chordata > Mammalia > Rodentia > Sciuridae > Marmota > Marmota marmota. The sequence continues at coordinate 985 of NW_026012681.1, read as the reverse complement.
TCTCTTCAGCCACATCTGAGGTCCAGTGGTCTCACAGCAGGACTCCTGGGGTCTAGACATCAGCGCTTACCGAAGAGCCCTTCCCACCCTGGCACCTCTGGCCAGGCCTCCGCAGGCCCCAGCTGATGGAGCTTTCCACCGGCAGCCGGCTGGGTGGAAGCCCTTATCCAGGTCTCAGCAAGGGGTGCTTAATCTGCGCATGCGTGGCCCCTGCCCACCCGCCGCCTCCCCACGTGACGCGGAGGGAACCGGGACCCCAGCGCGTCCCGGATGGAGACAACCGCAGAGCGCCGGCTGGAGATGGGGGTCCGGGGTGATGGGGAGAAAGGGTGGAGAGGCCACTCCTGGCTTTGGGGGCCAGAGACCCCAGAGAGAAAATGGGGGAGAGTCCCAGAACTCGCGACTGGGGAGGACCGGACCAGGGAGTCCTTGAGTGCGCACTCACCCGAACGATGTAGGAGACCCCGGGCCCCAGGACCTGGGCGTCGGGGTGCAGCCAGCCATGCGCGGGCTTGTGGATGAAGCTTCCCTTGCGGACCCACTCGTCCGCGGCGGCTTCTGGGGCCCGGACGCACCCCGCGCGCCCCGACGGCCCGCGCGCCCCGGCAGCTCGGCAGCGGTTGAGCGCCGGCAGAGGACAAGGCGCGGCGCAGCGCGGCTCGCAGGCGCCAAGCACAGCAGCAGCCAACGCGGGGACGCCCGCTGGGCCCTCGCGCTCGGTCTGAGGGTCCGCCGCCCGCGCTGCTGCGGGGCCGCGGCCCAGGAAGCCGCCGGGCGCCACAAACTTCCACTGAGGCATGCGCGGCAGCAGCGCGCAGAAGGTGGTGGGTGCCTCGGGCTCGGGGGCGCGGGGGGCGCGGAGGGCGCGCGCCAGCCCGGACCCTGCGTCATGGCTGCGGCCACCGGACCGAGCCGACCCGGGCTGTGCCTGGCGCTATCGAGGCCCTGAGCTCCCGCGCGCTCCTCCCCTCCCTGGCCTGGTGAT
>NW_026012680.1:0-12662 GCF_001458135.2 Marmota marmota marmota | reverse complement strand
GTACCAGGGATCAAACTCAGGACACTAGACCACTGAGGCATATCCCCAGCCCTTATAAACTTACCCTAAAAACAAAATATTTTGATTGTAGCTTGATCTCAATTTTTAAATTTTTAGTAGAATTTTTCATTCAATCTTTTAGGCTATATGTTCTAAATCCATTTCTTGTAAAGAACATACCATTCTTTTTAATTTACTCTAATAACCTGCTTTTAATTTGTGAAAATTGTGAACTTAACTTCGTTGCTGCAATTTTAATTCCAAGCTAATGTAAATATCACTTTTATAAGTTTTCTTCCTGCTCTCTCACATCTCTACATTCATTTCTCCTTTTTTTCCTCCTCTTCCTCTTTTTCCTCACCCCTCAACTCCATAGTTTAATATAAATTTCTTTCAGATCATGTTTTTATTTTATCTTTATTTTTAGGGAATTTTTTAACAGCTTTGTTTCATTGAGTATGTACCTCTTTGAGAGTCCTGGGTCGTATTCAGTGGTTTTTCCAACTGCCACCTATTCAGGCCACGAGTATTTTTTTTTTAAACTTCTTCTGGCCATTAAATTCAGTAGGTGGTGAAGGTTGGCAGATGACCTGTAAGTGAATGTGTCTTAATTAATTTGATTTGCTATTTTCTTTATTCTTGAAACTTGAAGATGATGCTATTTTTTTTTTTTTACATTTAGCTATGCATTAAAAGAATATTTCTGCTTTGAGGAGAAAACAACAAAACCTTTCAAGATCTGGAATCTGCCATGTGTCCCCAAAAAGAAATCTTGTGTACTTTTAAGATACTATACAGTGTTGCTTTGTTTATTTCATTTTATCTACTTTTCCTTCCAAAAAAATTAAGTGTTTCATTTTACCATCCTGCCACAGGTTGCAATAACCTCAGTCCTATTTAGTCTTTTGTCTATCCACCATTTTTTTTCTCTTCCTTAACAATCTGCATAAAATTTCAAAGAAAATTCCTGAGAATAATCTTCATTATTTATCTGTACATGAACAATATTCTTTTCAATAGCTGCTGAATACATAGTTACGGGCACACATTCTGATTTTTAACAGTGTTCCTCTCACTGGAACCTATGTTCCAAACCAAGTCAAGTGCACACAAAAATAATAGTCTACTTCTGCAGGTTCTTTAGAATATCTTTTACTGTTAGCATATGGCTGGAGATGTACTGGGCACCTGACAGTAAGTCCTCACCCATTCACTACTTTGTAGCTCAATTGATTTCTTCAAATTTAAATGAAGGTGGGAAAGGTGTCATAGTTTTAAAGTTACCAATATTGAGACTTAATAAAAATGCAAATACATTCTAAGGGCCTTTAGACAATGTATAACCTTGATCAACCCTTCCTCCCTCAAAATGTGGAACATTTCTATCTCTTCAGAGTGTTTCCACACATGGTCATTCTTGACCATCACTGCCACTCTTAGCAACCACTGATAAGAGTTTCTCTCTCCTTCCATATTATACCCCTCTCTCTTTTCATGTATACTCACAAACATTCCAAAATCTAAAAGTTATTCAGGTTATAATGTTTATTAATTTTAATCCAGAACTGTAAATGGTCATAAAATCACTATATTATTGTATATTATTCTTTAACATTCCAGTTAAAAACACTACATATATACCAATATATGTTAATATGTACATTGTTTTAATGTCTGTTTTTTAAATAGATTGACATGTTTAATGTTATTCAGCATAATTTAATATCACTTTAGAATTATATTAGTATATAAGTATTTTTTATATCAAATAACTTTTTTATTACTATGAGAAATAATATATGGTCTGTTCCTAATGGTGGGAGTAAGTCATGGAACTACTAAAATATAGCCTCAAAGAACTCTAACAAGTATAACTTTGAAAGAAATATAAAATTTCCCTGCACAGAAAATGTATTTCTGACCATTTTTAATGGTAGCAAAATTATTGCTTTTCTGAGATATAGTGAACTTATAATAGTCATTTAAAATAGGCATTACAAAGATTGTCTTTCTCAGTTCATTTACGATTAGATGGATTACTCTAGTGACTTTTGAAGTTTAAAGTTAGCAATACTAAAGCTGAACTTCATGATGGAGATAAAATCTTGCCTACCTACAGCTCCATGAGGAAAAAAGACATCAACTATCATTTTTATTCAAGAAAATTTTGAAAACCACTGCATTAAAAATATAGAGGAAACATAGCAGAGGCAAAGATATAAATGTTTAGTGTTACAGTTACCTAATGATAAATTTGAAACAGAAATATTAATATGAATAGCACCTATTTTAAAAGAAACAAAACATCCCTTAATTGTATATATATAATTTTATGTTTAATTTGTTCTAAATTCATTTTGGAAAAATCTGAAGCCTAAAGGAAATTTAGAGATTAATGCCATGAAAATTTACATAGCTTTCAGCTACATTATTAATGTGTTGTCACATTTAACTTTCTCTCAAAGAGAAAGTACACATATATTTCTCAGTCTTTTATTGCTGTGACCAAAATGCCTGATAAGAACAACTTGGAGGGCTGGGGATATTGCTCGGTTGGTACAGTGCTTGCCTTGCATGCTCAAGTTCCTGCGTTCACTCTCTAGCACCACAAAAATAAATAAATAACCTAGAAGAAGAGTTTAGGCTCATTGTTTCAGAGTTTCAGTCCACAGACAGTGTTTGAGCCAACTTTTTCATGCTATGACTAAAACATCTGATCAGAACAATTTTAAAGGAAGAAAAGTTTATTTGAGCACTCACAGTTTCAGAGGTTTTAGTTCCTAGAAGGCCAACTCCATTACTCGGGGCTTGAAGTGAGGGAGAACATTATGGCAGAAGAAAGTGGCAGAGAGAAGTATCTCACATGGTGATCAGAAGCAGAGAGAGGTCTCCACATACCAGATACAAATATATACACCCAAGCCCTAATCTCCAACTCCTCCAGCCACACCCTACCTCTTCAGTTATCACTCATTTAATCCCTATCAGGGCATTAATTCACTGATTGGGTTAACACTTTTACAACCCAATCATTTCTCCCCTGAACCTTCTTGCATTGTCTCACACATGATCGTTGGGGACATTCAAACCATAACAGACAGCATGCTCCAAGGCAAAAACATTGTGTGGGAAGGGTGAGACAGAGGAAAACGGCTTCAGTAATGGCTATCAGGAAGCAGAGGGAGAAAAATGGAAGGGTTCAGAGACAAGTTGTACTCATCCAAGCATTCCCCTCAATGATCTACTTCCACCAAATGGGTCTCACTGACCTACAGAACATGCAGCCATCAATGGATTAACCCACTGATGAGATCAATGCTCTCATGATAGAGTCACTCCTAAAAGCCCCACTTCTAAACATCTGCATTGGGGATTTTGCTTCATACTTGGGATTTGGGGTACATCCCATATGCAAACTATAATAACCTTACTTTTTACTGACTAAGAATATTCCCTAAATACTCTGAAAATGGTAGAAATAATGGGTTTTAGAAACATAATTTTATGGAAAAGTATTCTAAGACTGGTTTTACTAGGTCATGTGTAATCATTGCCAACATGATAATAGATACACATTCATATGAATACTTACTGAAGAAAACTGAATCTATTACTTTAATCAATACTTAAACATAAAACTTTACATTTAGAATGTTTATTTTAATGCATGCATAATAAATATAATTCAGGTAACAGATTTCACTAGGAATAGACTGTCCAGTCGGTCAGTTACTTGAGAAAATAAAACAAGGTTAAATAACAGAATGTACTATTTCTTTGTTAAAGGCTATTTGAAGAAATATGATAAAAATGTATTTGAACTGAGCCAAGTGCAATGGCACACACCTCAAATCCCAGAGGTTCAGGAGGCTGAGGCAGAAGGACTGAACATTCAAAGCCTCAGCAACTTAGAAAGACCCTAAGCAACTTAACAAGACCCTGTCTCAAAATAAAATTAAAAATTGAAATTAAAAAGGGCTTGAAAAATTGCTCAGTGATTAAGCTACCCTGGGTTCATTCTTTGGTTAAAAAAAATAGTATTTGCTCAATTTTGCTCATTTTTTATTATCTACATTAAATACCGATAGAAATTACTTTAGTAACTTAAAATATTAATTTTGCTTAACAAGTCATATGAAACATTGTTGAGAGCCATCCATGGGCTGTGTGTGGACCACATTGCGTATCACAGCCTACTGAATAGGATAATCTGGTGTCTGGGAACTTCCAGTGGACATTTCCTCTGGTTGACTGCCCAGACACATTGTGAGCTCTATTCTGCTCTGCCTGGTCCTACACAGCACCAGAGATGGGGTGATCTGCTACAACCACTTAAACGCCCAACCCCTCTGAGATGGGTGTGACCTGCCAAGATGCCAATCAGCCTGCTGACTGCAAGACATCAAGAAGCAAGAGAAGCAAGACTCCACCCTTGAAACCTTACCCCTGCCTTTGATGTACTCCTTTAAATAAACCACGGGAGCCCTTTTCTAATGGTCTACCCCTTGCTCTATCTGGAATATATCTATCAGGCGCTCCATCCTTTAAACCTAATTCCGACTTTGTCTTTTGTTCTTCACTAATTTTTCTGGACTTAAATTTCTTAGGTGGCTTATATCCTCCTTGGCAGGAAGAAGAACCCCTTAAGGAGGCACTGGCTGCCTCCCCATAAAACATGAGTCTAATAAATAAAGTCTAATCTGAAAACTGAAATTCATGCATAAACAGTCACATCCAAGGTAGAAATTCCTATCTATCATCTCAAATGTTCACAAAATTTTTCACCCCTTTTCTCTACTACAGGGACACAGCCACATCAATGTTTATAGCAGCACAATTCACAATAACTAAACTATGGAGCCCACCTTGATGCCCCTCAATAGCTGAATGCATAAATGGATTCTAAACATGTTTTCTGAATGCCCCATTAATCTATTTAAATGCTTGGTAAGTCTTTCCTTTTCCTTCCTCCCACCCTCTATTTTACCTTCTTCTTGGCTTCTTAGTTCTTTCTCCCCTTTCTCCTCTTGCATCCCTCATCCTTTCCCCTTTCTTTCTTCCCTCTTGCCTTTCTCCTCTCCTTTGCTTCTTCCTCTCCCTTCCTCTCCCCCTCGCCTTCCTGGTGTTGTCTCTTGCACACCCTATTCACATTCTCAGTTCTTCCTTGTCCTGCCTACACCTATTGTTGACCTTCTCCCTACCACCACTGTGGTGTTCTGTTCTCCCCAACTTCCCTAGGAGAAACATGCCTGATTAATCAAAATTATCATGAACTATTCAAATGATTGCTAATCTCTTTATGTATCACAGAAACAAATCTTTTTTTCTTAATTTAATTAAATGAATATTAATTTAAATGGAATACTTTATTATTTTAACCCTGTATTGCAAAAAAATTATATCTAGTATCATCTGAAACAGAATTAATAGTGGTGTTTTTAAAAATGTAGATTTCAGATTTCAGAAATGTCCCCACTACATTGGAAAATGTAATATTGGGGTCTAACTTAGGGTCTTCCTAAATTGCTGAGGCTGGCTGGCTTTGAACTTCAATCTCCTGCCTTAGCCTTTCAAACTGCTGGGAATTACAGGCATTCCCCACTGTGCCCAATTTACTTGATGTTTTTAAAACAATTTCCCTATATGATTTTAGCACTGAATTTTGAAAGTCATTGGTCACTTCTATATGACACTGGTAGAAGTCAGTATCTCATAAAGAGTATAAAATTGATATTACTTGTTTAAACATGGCACATACCTGGTAGGTTTGTAATATGTACTTTGTAATTTTTCAAGATAAATCTGGCCACAAAAAGTTAAGTAAAGAAAATTGCAGGGCTGAGGTTGTGGCTCAGTGGCAGACTGCTTGCCTGTCACATGTGAGGCACTGAGTTTTATCCTCAGCACCACAAAATATAAATAAACAAAATAAAGATTTTTTAAAAAAGAACACTGCAAACACTGATAGTTGATAGTTTCAATGTAATTCACATAAGATTTAAATATAAATCTACTTTAACGGGAGGGACTATAATATTACATAGGCACATATATAAAAATAGGTAAATATCTGAGCTAAAAGATCTATCTGCCATATAACAAAATGTGAGATCAGCACATATTTTGGGTATTAGACCTATACCTATGAAATTCTGCCATTCTTGTGCAGAAGTGGCCATAGACTATACAAATTCTGAAAGGTATGGTAGTGTTCTACTAAAATTTTAATTACCAAAGACAACTAAAAAGCAATGTGCTAGATTTGCCTATAGATATTAGTTTGCTGACACCCACAAACAATGATCCAAGGAAAATTTTCTTGTATAAAAGAAGAAAGATAAAATTGAATACTTAATAAACATCAAACAATTGTGAAGAAAGCAAAAATCTCCATGTAACATACATGGCAAAAATTGGCCATGGATTTTATATATTCATACCTCTTTCTGTTCCAAAGATGAGACATAGGTTTGGACAGTTAAAAGACATCAAAACATTATTCAGAAAACCTAAGAAAAGGACTGGCAGTGTGTTAATAACTGCACTCAGTCAAAAAAAAAAAAAAAAAAAAAAAAAGATGTGACTAAGCTGTACCTGAATAAATGAATGAGCCAAATAAAATGGAAAGTTTAGGGAGTTAAGGGAGGAGGTAGAATCAACACATAAAGATTTTGCAATGGAAGAATTAATTAGCATTTAAAGATTAAAAAAAAACCAGCAAAATATAACTAATTAAAGAACATAAGGTAAACACTTAGAAATATAACCTTCCAGGCTAAAATGTAGAGCTAAAGAAGAAGTAAAGAGTTTAGAAAAGGATTATATGTTAACTAAAGGATAAGAAGATTATTCACAAGATAAGCACTAAACAAATATGTAACCATGTTTAAACGTGTGTCAAGGAAATTATGCTCTATTCAAGGAAATTTAATATGTGCTAACACCTTGATTTTTAGCTCACTGAGATTAATTTTGTACTGATGACTTCCAGAATTGTATTTTTAAAAACTGTGTTGTTTTAAGCCAGTAAGGTCGTAGCAAATTTTTCTATGAGTAACAGGAAGTTAATGCAAAGTCCAAATAAATTTATCATTGAACAATACAAATGACTTCGATTTTCCCCTTAAAAGAAAAACAAGTTCAGATTCTGTCTCAAAGGCAAAACAATGCTCTTCTCTTTGCAAGAGACATACCAAAATCTTATCATTTTGAATAATTAGAGATGAAAAGTTAGAAAAATTTTTTCATCAAATGCAAATGGAGGCAGAAATTTCAAGGCAAGATTTAGGTCTAAAAGCAATAAAATGAGGCTATTCATGAACTTTTTAGTGCTGAATGTCATACTTCACAATGACAATATAATTATATAATTATAAATGCACAAAGTGGCAGAAATTGTCATAAAGCAGAACTTAGAAATTGAAACACATTAACTTAAAGACAATTAAATCTCAATCTGTTTTATTCAGGGGGACAGAAAAAGAAATAACATGAAAATCTCTGTGCTAGTTTTCCATCAATGCAACAAAATACATAAGAAAAATCTGTATTATAACTCATTTCAATACTAACTAAACAAGAAGATAAATGATTTACTGTTCAAAGCATTATAAGCAGAAAAACAGAATGAACTAAGGACATCAATAAGAAGAAATCAAAATATAAAATAAATACAGTATAAGTAATAATCTAATATATTTTTTCATTCTTTGTGAAAGGCAACTACAATAGAAAAAACTGTGCATCTAATTAAGGAAGAGGAGAAATAAACAGACTCACAAAGAAAGTAAATAAGAAAGCAGATCACCCAGGCCTGGGAATGAACCCAGCACAAAGCAAAAATTCATGACAAAAAAGAGTAAAGCATAAAATGAAGTAGGAAAAAACGAAACAAAAAACAAACAAAAAAGGAGACCATGTTAAGGAGTGCTAGTCTCTTGGTATCAGCATTGCTTTGCATCTTGTGAGAACTCCTTGGAAGTCATTCTAACTACTTCCTTTCAGGGAAGCCTATTGGGGAAGAAGAGAGGATGTTCACTTATCAGCTCAGAGTAGATCCTCCTGTTTCAAGACTGGGCAACAGGAAAACCCTGTTATGGGACGTGGAGGGCTATAGGTATGAAGCAAGTCACTTCTACCTGAGCAAAACAAGTGATCCAGGGTCCTGGACATAGATAAGCTAAAAGGAAGAGTGTCATTTTCTCTGATTCACAGAAAAAAATATTTTTTAAAGTACAAAAATGGTAAACTGATTCATTGCTGGTGGGATTGTAAAATGGTGCAACCGCTTTGGAAAGCAGTATGGAGATTCCTTAGAAAACTTGAAATGGAACCACCATTTGACCCAGCTATCCCACTCCCTGGTCTATACCCAAAGGAATTAAAATCAGCATGCTATAGTGATACAACCACCTCAACGCTTATAGCAGCTCAAATCATAATAGCTAAACTGTGGAAACAGCCTAGATGCCCTTCAATGGATGAATGGATAAAGAAACTGTGCTGTATATATACACAATGGAATATTACTCAGCCTTAAAGAAGAATAAAATTATGGCATTTACAGATAAATCGATGGAGTTGGAGAATATCATGCTAAGCAAAGTAAGCAAAACTCAAATGCCAAATGTTTTCTCTGATAAGTGGAGGCTGATCCATAAAGGGTGAAGGGTGTCAAGGAAAGAATGGAGGAACTTTAGATTGAGCAGAAGGGAGGGAGGAGAAGAGAGGGTGTGTGTGTGCGGGGGTGGGGGAATATGGTGGAATGAGATGGACATTATTACCCCTATGTATGGGTATGATTGCACAAATGGTGTGACTCTACATCATGTACAACCAGAGAAATGAAAAGTTGTGCTCCATTTGTGTAAAAAAATTAATTAATTAAAAAGTACAAAAATGGCTAACATAATCAGACCACATTTCTCAACTCTACATGGCAACTTTGTTTAAAATGGGAAGAAATACTATTTACTAAAATCTGAGAAAACTGTGAATATCTACTTTAAATTGATAAAGTTCAAAGGAAGTTGAAATTGTCAAATGCTACCTGTCTTCTCCCAAATATTTCTTCGTTCTTTCTTTTCTTTTATACCTGTCATTGTGAATTTGCCTTTGAGTACTGTTTATTTGCTTTCTTTTTGTTTTTAAAAAAAAGTGTTTTTTTTTTGTTTTTTAAGTTTGTTTGTTTGTTTGTTTTTTAGTTTTAGGTGGACACAATATCTTTATTTTATTTTTATGTGGTGCTGAGGTTTGAACCCAGTGCCTCACGCATGCTAGTGGAGCACTCTACCTCTGAGCAACAACCCCAGCCCCTGTTTATTTTCTATTTCTGGCAGTATTCAGGTTAGATAATAAATTATCTGGTCAGGAAGATGGAAATGGAATGCTTACACCTCCAGACCACTTACCCCCTCTCAACCAGTTAACAACACCTCCCAACACAAGGAGTTGCTAATTGAATACCTCCTGGGCAGCTCTTTTTGAGCCTTCTGGCTACATAGGCAAGAAAGAAAGAGAAGGTGGGGTGTCCATAAAAAGTAAGAACAACCCTCACCCCCACACTGGGGCACCAGCTGTAGAGTCCTGGCTGGAGGAGTCTACTATCTCAATTCTGTCCTTTAAATAAAACTTTTTTATATGCTTGCCTTGGCATTACTTGGGTGTTTAATCTTCAACACAGTGGAAACAAGGACCCAGTCCTGATTTCCATTTTCATCTCTATAATTCTTTTTGAATTATCTGAGAACATGTGAAGTCACTTGAAAACACTTTGATATTTTCGGCTGTAGCTTTTAAGATTTTTTTAGGAAGAATCAACACAACTTTTATTCTCTAGCTAATGACTTTCCACTACAGAGGTAAGACATTCCTAGGTACCTATTGCCCCTTAAATTATGAGTTTGGGTCTAGATGTTTTTAGCTTTTCAACTTTGTATCAAATGGGAACTCTCTGGTGAAGGATGTGGTTACCTACCTGTCTTCTCAGACCTCCCTAAATGATTCTGTCACCAAAACTCCTCTCATGAACAGCCCTGCCCCCTACCCACAAATAGGGCCCACCAAAAGTAACTACTTCCTACCTTGGCCTGCCTCTGCTAAGGCTGTGTCTAAAGCCCAGACCCTCCTGGCCAGCAGCCACATCAGGTGTCTGATTGACCCTGCCACTGAATAATGAGAAGCTTGCTGGTCCAAGATCTCCTTCCCACCTCAGGTACATGTTCTCATCACGAATCTTGCTGAGTACTTTTCCATGCTTACAGCCATTCTGTATCTTTTTTTTTTTTTTCTGTGAAAAGTCAATTCAAGTTTTGAACCTTTTTAAATGAATTTACCTATTTTAATTTTAGATATGTAAGAGAACTTCATGTTTTCCAGAAATGGTTTCTTCATCAGACATGCCCTCTGGAAATACTTTTCCCAGTCTATTATTTGCCTATTCATATTTTAATGGAGTCTTAGAAAATCAGCATTTTTAAAATAAAATGTAATTTTTCAATGTTTTGCTTTGATTTGTGATTTGGGAAAGTTGTTTGATGTATTCTCCTCTACCTAAGACCATAAAATTGTTCTCCTAATTTTTTGGTTCCCTATGCTTCATTTTTAAATTCTTATGAATTCTACAGTGCTTCTAATAATATTTCCTTTCCTTTCCTTTACTATTAAAAATGTAGGAATCAAATTTCTGATCTCTCTCTAGAAGGTTGTACAAAATATAACATTATATATTTGGTTACTAACATGATCTCTAGTTTTATACATAAACAGTTTTCTTGATGTTTTCTAACTTTCTTCAGTCTAAATGCTAGTACTTCAATGTTATGGGATAGTTTAAAATATATTAAGCCACAAAAAGCTATTCAGATAGGATATATGGTGATAAATAGTCACTTTGGTATTAATCAGTATGATTCTAAAAATTTGATTCTCAAATTAGCACCATAGGGCACTTTTTGGAAAAGTTGGAAAATGTTGCATAATATATTGGTTTAGGGATATATTTGTGCTTTATATGTGTTTCTGTTTGCATCATCTAACACAGAAGATAATTAATGATGTGATTGCCATGGTTTACTATGTGGCTTGATATTGACTAGCTTTTGGATAGCACTTAGAGAAATATGGTTATTATTGTATATGCATTTCATGGAATTAATTATATACATATTACCTGCTTAAATTTAATTTATACTTAAAATTATAAATGTAAAATATATCAGAAAAATGGCTCTTTCAAATTCTCTTAACCTTGAATAAAACAGATTCTATTGAATTTGCTGCCTTGGGAGTTTAATTAGGTCTTACTAAATGGGACTATTCATTTTTTCTCACCTCTCTATGATCCAGAACTAATTAACACTTGAAGAGAAAGCTAATATGGAAATTTTTTAAAGTGATAAATGAAATTGCTTGAATGCCTCTGGGAATAATACTTATATTATCCTCAGTCATTTATATTCACATACATATAATGGTGGAATCAAATGTTACATTTATTTTCTCAATTTGAGTCAATATTAGAAAATAAGCTGTAATTTTGGTGGGTTTTTAAAAGCGTCCAATAAAAACTACAGACATAGAGTACTAGTATCATTTATAATTTTGTATTTCAAACAATTATAGCCTTGGAAAAGTCCTCTTTACTTTCTCTTTTTACTGTAACAATTGATGTGTCATTTCAGTGGGCTGCAAATATATTAGCTTGCTTGTAACTCTTATGGGATGAAGAAATATGCTATTTTCATTAATACATCAAAAACTGAGCACCTACTATCTGCCTGGTATTGATTAGGAAACATGGTATGCCATCAAGGATCTAATGTGTTAAAGGAAATGCAATCAAGGGTGGAATAAATTCTGACTTTGTTCTTTCCAAACTTCACAAAGAAGAAAAGATTATTATCTGAATCTCAGAAGATGATAAAGATTTTTTGAGATGCAGAAGTGGAAAAATATGGATGGAATTAGAGATGTGCACACCTGTCCTCAGCTCAATTTTGTTATATAGCTTTCATGTTTGGAGAGGGTGGATTTTAAGATACTATGAAGGGGCTGGGGAGATAGCTTAGTGGTAAAACAATTGCCTAACATGCATAAGGCCCTGAGTTCAGTCCCCAGCACCACGTTAAAAAAAAAAAAAAAAAAAAAAAAAGTGGGGGTTGTAGTTCAATGGCAGAGCACTTGCCTAGCACATGTGAGGCACTGGGTTCCATCATCAGCATTATATAAAAATAAATAAATAAAGTAAAGGTATTAAAAAAAAGGCCAGCCTCAGAGTTCAGCCAAGAGAAATTAGTATTTGAATCAGGAAAACTTCCTGAGATTATAAAAGAAGTATGCAATATGGAGACAGGAAGAACTGGACTTGGTGACTAGTGGGCATGTGGAGTGAGAAGACACTTAAGATCTAATTTTCACTAAAGTCACAACCAGGTAGCAAGAAACCCAAAATAGTAAAGAAATAGTAGAACTAAAAGTTTTCTTTCAAGTTGCTGGAAAGTGAGGGAAAGATGGAATAAACATTTGTGCAGTTAAATGATTAAAAAAAATAAGATTATAATTGTATCTGAGTTTGTATATGTTTTCCAGTTAGCATTTTTTTTTTTGCAGAAATATTTATTTTTATTTTAGACATACTTCAACAGGACAATCTTAGAACCAAA
>NW_026012679.1:0-2684 GCF_001458135.2 Marmota marmota marmota | reverse complement strand
CCTGCCCATGCTAGGTGAGTGCTCTACCACTGAGCCACAATCCCAGCCCTCTATAGGTTCTTAATCAAGAAAATGACAATCCTTAATGCTAGGCACTCCAATAGACATAATCAATTCACAGCAAACAATTCTAGATTAATTTTAAGCATTGCAAACACACTGAATCATGACAGGCTAATGACAGACATTCCCTCTGCATACTTATTCTTCTCAAGCCTCCTTGCTGAGCCAATACCCCCCAAACACCCTTTATCTTGTAGGGGAACCAAAGAGTGCTTTTCCCTCCCTGTTCTCACGGGTAGGTTTTAGGAGTCTCTGCTGTGTCCAACTTTCTCTTTTCTTTTTAGGACTTATAAGGCTCTTGGTTAGCACCTGGATGGACATCTTAAATGACAGCTGCCATTTTAAGGCAAACATTTCACTTTCCTGACCAAGGGTGTTTCTGAGAAAGGCTCACCAGCATTCAAATTAAATAATGCATTTCATTGTGTTCATATGGGCTCTGTTCTCCTCACAGTTAGATAATTTTCTTCAAATTAAAACTTCCCCCTGGGGTCACATCAATATTGGATGTACTTATTCATTTATGTGTTCACATACATTTGTGGTTCTGGGGATGGAACCCAGGCCCTTCCACATGCTAGGCAAGTGCTTTACCATTGAGCTATGTCCCCAGGCCCTCAGTTAACTTTTATGAGGGTCACTCATTTCTGTAGAAAAGCATGGGTTCTGGGTCTTTAGATTGTACAGGTGAAATTGGCCAGTGTTCCAGAAGGGGATCTAGACTCTTTTGATGCAGATGCTCAAAGGAATGTGCACCTTTCAGTAGCACTGCAGAGAGTGGAACCCAGTCCCCTTCTGACCCGGCCACGCTTACACACCCGGTCCTGTTTGTCATGACATCCTACATTTATGGGCTGTCTCACAGCACAAATGGACCTACAGTCAAAAGATGAGGACTTCAAAGAGCAGTCTGGGTGCCTTATCACTAGGGCTGTGTGGGGACACATGCAGCTCTCAGTCCTTATACAATCCAAGGAGTCTGGACACACCAGAATATCTTTAAGTCCCTTTTTGGTCATAAAAACCCATAAAACAACCAGTGATGACACATCTCATATTGCAGACCTTCCTTGCCTTTATTTGATCCTAGAATCCAGCAGCAGAGCAGAATGAATGCTGTTCAGAACTCCCCACCCCACCCACCACACATGCAAGTTAGACACAGAGCCAGAGGAAAGGAAGTGTCATAAAGAGGGGTGAGGCACACAGATCGCTGTGTGGGGGACAGATGAGCTGACTGTGTAGGACCTGGACTCTGCTACCTGTTCCAAGAGTGAGCTGCAGTCTGCTTACACATCCAACTGGGTTCTAGTTCACTGTGTATGGAGAAGCCTTCAGGCCCAAATTAGAACACGTACATAGGCAGCTTTAGGATAACTTAAAAGAAGTTTGGGTTGACCTCCTTCTCCACCTTATATGGGAAACTAAGGCTAAGGTCACTGCATAATCCCACCAGCCTGAGTCCTCAGCAGGAGTCGTCATTTAGGGGATCTTGATCTAGGACCAGGCAGCACAGGCAGGGCCACCCATTTGCCCACAACGACCTCATCCTTACTCATCCTCTGATCATCTGCTGATTGAAAGCCTTGTGTCCCTGGGTAGGGAGAGATGAGAAGTTATGAGCAGCCTTCTCCCCCACCAGAATGTGGTAATTTATTAAGTTTAGTTTAGACACATTCACAAGTATTATCTACCTATATAATTCTACTATTTTGATGAAAGCTAATTTGGATGGTTGCATTGGCCATGACTACATTACTTCAGGAAAGACTTGGTACCAGGATGACAGGCAAGGTTTTGTGAGGCCCAGAGACCCTATTTTATTCTCATTGCATCCAAAGGCCAAGATGCCAGGTTGGATGTGGAGACCTACAAGGATGGGTGTACGTTGAGTGTCTGGGTAGCACTGAGGTGAACTACGAAGGGCTTTTTGAAATTTTACTGTCCACTTAGAATGCTCCAGGCCTCCTGTGTTCCCCTACATGGATTATGCAACAGTGTAGCACAGATAATGACCTGATTTCAGTTGGATGCTTTGAGTCTCTGGGAATGAACCTCATTGATCACCAAGTACTTGGTGGTGTTTCTCCATCAGCCCCAGGAGAATTCCAGTGTTCAAAATCAGAAAACTGGGTAAAACCATCATGGAAGATGTCAGAGGACTAATCTTGAGATTCCGTTCATTTCAGACAATTTATTTATCCATGAAACAAAATAGTTTCTTCGTATGTGCATAAAGCCTAAATCCCATTCTAAAAATCCAGACCCCTTGTTATGACTCTATGCAGACACATATGGCTCTATACAGAAGGTCCAATCTTCAGGGGCTTCCTTCCAATGAATCCTCCAGCATCTGATTCCTTTCCCCATCCACACTTCAGGCACTGTCTGAAATGCTGGGCTCTGAGTTTCCTTCATGATCCCTCTACATCCTAGTTATACATCCAATTGCGTAGAGGGCAGCTTTTTATACACACACAACTAGGCAGCTGTTGGACAGAAACAGTGAATGAGGCCCTGGTTGTAGATGAACATGTGGCCACATTGAGGACAGGGCACCATATCGAAAATAAGGACCTTGGGCTGCCTAAACTCCTTCAATAGTGCCGTGAGCTCAGCAC
>NW_026012678.1:0-2685 GCF_001458135.2 Marmota marmota marmota | reverse complement strand
ACCACCGAGCTCCTCCACCGAGGTCCTCCACGGAGCTCCACCACGGAGCTCCTCCACCGAGCTCCTCCACCGAGCTCCACCACCGAGCTCCTCCACGGAGGTCCTCCATGGAGCTCCACCACCGAGCTCCTCCACCGAGCTCCTCCACCGAGCTCCACCACGGAGCTCCTCCACCGAGCTCCTCCACCGAGCTCCTCCACCGAGCTCCACCACCGAGCTCCTCCACCGAGCTCCTCCACCGAGCTCCTCCACCGAGCTCCCTCACTGAGGTCCTCCACCGAGGTCCTCCACCGAGGTCCTCCACTGAGCTCCCTCACTGAGCTCCTCCACTGATTACCTCCTCTGAGTGCCTCTACTGAGCTACCAGTCCCCGAGTAAGGCTTTACACATCAAATAGTGTGTGATGTAAGCTTTCTTATTTTTTTTGTACTGGGTTTGAACCCATGGGAGCTCTACCACTGAGCTATGGCTCCAACCCTTTTTATTTTTTATTTTGAAACACGGTCTTGCTAAGACATGTATGATCCTCCTGCCCCAGCCTCCCAAGTCAATGGGATCATGGGCGTGGCCATGGCACCCAGCAAAACGCAAACTCTACAGCGGCGACACAATTTCCCAACCAGGACAAGACCGGGGGCGCCCTTCCTGTGCTTGAGGCGACCTTGATGGATTCTTCCAACAATCCCATTTCACGGTGAGGCAAGCCAGGCAAGCAAGCCATCCAGGGCCATGTTCCCAGGTGCCCTGGTGGGCGCTGGCCCCACTCTCCACCGAGGGTCCTTCACTGCCTGCCTGAGCCAGGGAGGTTTCATCTTGCTAAAGATCCAATTCTTTTTAACTCCCCAGAGGAGACGTTTAAAAAGAAGAGCAAGCGGATCCCACGAGCCTCATGGGCACGAGGACTGAAGCCAAGTGCCTCCCTCGCCCCAGCATCTGCCAATGGGTTTGCTGGCCACCTGGCCACCTGCACCACGTGAGCCCCTCCTAGGAGCTGAGCCGCCTGGGGAGGTGTAGGCAGCTGGCTCTGCCTGAGGCCTTGGGAGAGCAGGGGTAGCCTCCAGGTATGTAGGGAAGTCTGAGAACTAGCCTCCATGCCCTAACCCACAGCAGCGACTGCGTGAAGGTACCCTAAAGAGGGCTGAGTGCTGGACAGGTGGGTCCCAACCACATATCAGGCCCCTTCACACAGCTCCTTCAAACACGGTACATGCGCCTGCTTGGAGCCCAGCCCAAGTGGGAGCTAGGCACCCCTCCGCATGCCTGGCCAGTCTATGGATGACAGCTGGGGGAGCTGTGTCCCCAAGTGCCATCCCCCTGCAAGGAGTGAAGGCCATAGCCTGAGCAAAGGCCCTGTGGCAGAGGCAGCACGGAGACAAGAGGGAGCAAGAGGAGCAAGACGGGGCCAGACCCGCCAATCCTGGTGCCGGGTGGCAAACACAGAAGAGCAGTGCCCTAGGTTCTGTGGACGGTCAACCAAGGAGGGCTCTCTCCAGGGCCATGGGCAGCCCCCACCAAGGCAACTCCTACCCGCAGGCCCTCTCAGCAGATCTAGATTGGCACAGGAAGGGACAGCTGCCCAGCCTGGGACACTCAGAAGTCAGGAGCCCATCCACTTGGGTCAGGTCTCCCAGCGGTCAGACCTCCCTGTGCTGGGCTAGTTGATGATCAGAAGTGGACGCACACCCGGGCAGCTGCTGAGAGCACTCACAGGAAGTCTATGCCAGGCCCAGAGACGGCCCTGCTGGTGCCTGCCAGACCCCTCTGAAGGTCTGGAGCCCCTGGCAGGGCCTGGCTCCGTGGACGCACCAAGCCGTGTGGTCCGGTGCAGAGACAGGCAGCCCAGCAGGTAATGAGAGGGGGAGGAGGTCAAGGTGAGGCCCGAGCTCAGGCGGCCAGGCACCGCTCCTTACGTGACGCTGTGGCTGCCTCTGAAGGAGCCACGGAGCAGCCACTGCTGGCCCCATGGCCAAGGCAGGGCCTGGTGGCTCAACGCAGCCCTGGCCAAGACAGGCACAGCTGCTCCAGTGGCCTCGGTAAGGGGCTTTCGGGGGAGGGGCCCTCACCCCTCAAATGTCCCTGGTCAAGGCCCTGACTAACCCAACCCAAGGCCACAGCACTAGAAGCCACCAACAAGGTCTGAATCCTGGCACCGGCTCTAGAGACCCTGGCAGCATCTAGATGGTGGGGCTTGAGTCGGCCATACACAGCCACGTGTGGCCACAGGAAGGGAAGAGGCCCAGCACCCCAGGCACCGGGGAGTGTGACACAGCTCGATCTGTGCAGCAGCACCGTGTGCACAGGCCCCGCCGTGCCTACCACCACCAGCAGGTCCGGTCCCAGATCCCAACGACAGTAGCCTGTACCAGGGGGAGGGCGCCCTCTGCCCAGGGCCCCTTCCTGGTCCTTCCAGGCCCAGCTCCCCTCAGCCTGGCGGGGAGCCTGGTTGTTGTTGTTTTTTTTTCTAAAAGCACCTTGCAAAATGGACGTCAGAGAAGCATCCCTGCTCCCCCATCCCCACCAAAGACCGCGCAGCCCCGGGTCCCCATCTACCTCCAACCATTTCAGAATAGAGAAGGGGACGTCAGAACCACACTCCCTGCAGACATCCAGGGACCCCGGTGGAGGGAGCCGCTAGTGCTGCCCGAGCCGCCCAGACTCCAACATGACGCTGCTGTCAGACAGGCA
>NW_026012677.1:0-2685 GCF_001458135.2 Marmota marmota marmota | reverse complement strand
GCCGCGGCGGGGAAGGCCTCGGGCGGCGTTTGGGGCCAGGGTCGCCCTCGCGGCCCGCTGTGCAGCCCGCGGCTGGCGACCACCAGCCTCGGGACCTCCTTCCCCTGCCGTCGGCAGGTGGAGGGTCGGGGGGTCCCGGGTCCGACTCCAGAGCCGCCCTCGCCTGCACCCCACCCGGATCCCCACCCGCTCCGGCCCGCGGCGGGCTACTTGCCTGGAATCTCACCGCCATGGTCCACCCTGGGGCTCGCCCGCTGCCCCGGCCGCGGGGGCCTGGAAACAGACAATCGGACCCCACACCGGGGTAGGGGGAGAGGCTCCAGAGGGTCGCGGCCCGGTGGGGACCCGCTCTCGCCCTCCTGCACCCCGCGTCGGCGGCTCCGGACGGCACCTCGCCCTCTTCCTCCTCAGGTCCCCGGCCGGCCCCGCCCCGGCCGGACACGGCCTCCGGGCAAGCCGCGGAGGCCGTCCTGGGCCCCCTCCCTCCATCCCAGGCTCAGGCCCGGGGCGGGAACTCCAGGCCGGACTTTCCGCGCAGCCGAGCACTCGCCTGCGGCTGGGGCCGCAGCCCTGCAGGACCTGGCTGAGAGGAAGACCCGGCAGCGGGTTGCCGCTCGGAACGGAGCCGGAGACCTGGGAGGTTTTCCCATCCGCGAAAGGGGCACTTTTCGAGGTTCATCTGGGAGGCCGCGTGGACCAGGAGCTTGCGGTGCTTCCCGGGCCACCCCGTCCCCAGGAGGCCAGTCTCCAGGAAGTTCGCGCAGTTTCACGGGGAAGCCGAGGCCCGGGAGGCCAGCAGCACCGCCTTTCTCCAGAGGCACCTTGGCCAGCACCGAGGCCCGCTCCGCACCCACCTGCCCAGACCCCAGCTGCAGAGGGAGGCCGAGGAGGGGAGCGGCCGGCGCAGGAGGGAATGCCCTCGGCTCCGGGAGAGAAGGTGGGCCTCGCCCTCCCCGGTGGTGGGGAAGGTAGGAACGAGGACGGGCCGCCCCGGCCAGCAGAGCTGCTCCTGGGGTGGGCCGCAGGAGTGACCTGCGCCGGCGGAGCTGGCAGTGACTCCTCCCAACAGCGCTTCCCCCTGGAAGAGAAACACACCTGCGCCCAGCTGTGGCCACGCCCCCTGCCCCTGAGGCTTGGGGCTGGCGGTGTCCAGGACTCGGGCCTCAGGCTGGGCGGAGGGAGGCGGCGCTGAGAATCTGCCGGGCCAGCGGCGGGCATTGCCGGCAGGGTTTTGAGAGTCGGCCAAGAGTGTGCCAAGGAGAGAGTACAAACATGAGGGCCCAGCCCGTAATGCCAGCAGCTCAGGCTGAGGCAGAAGGATCACAAGTTCCAGGCCAGCCCCAGGGAAGTTAGGGAGGCCCAGTCTCAAAATAAAATGTAAGTTTACAGAGCGCCCAGGGTGTGGCTGAGTGGTAGGGCACCTGCCCGCGCGTGCAAGGCCTCCCAAATGACTTCTCACCCCTTCCTGAAATCGTCCAAAACACTAGTCCCAGGGTCCTCAGGGACCCTCCACCGCCTACTAGAATAAGCCTCTCCCAAAGCGCCTTCTGGAGGCCTCCTTGGAACTTCAGGGGGAAGGATTCAAATCCCAGCCTTTTCACCTATTCACTGTGTGACCACAGGGAAGTTACTTCCCCTCTCTGTGCATCAATTTCCACTTTGTAATTGGGAGAAATAATGGCTCCTACATCAGAGAGTGGACTGGAAGATTAAAGGGGGCCTGGAGTAAGACAGTAATGTGACCCACTACCTCATGCCACTGCCACCCAGTGCAAGCAGCGGAACAGCCCTGCACCCCAGTTTCCCTTCTGTAAATGGGGGTGTTTACTGAACCTCCCTCAGGCTGGGCCCAAGCCATAGAGGCACGGTCTCCCCGAACTCTGCACAGCCGCACAGTAGACAGCGAAAGGCCCAGAGATGGCTCCCTGGGTGCTCAGTAAACGGCCCCCAGCCCCCAGCCCATACTCACCCAATGCAGAACCCCTTCCCCGGGGCTGGGGCTGGGGCTCAGAGCTGGAGCGTTTGCCTGGAACACGGGAGGCGCTGGGTCGACCCTCAGCACCACATAAAGGAATGAAATAAAGGCTTTGTGTCCATCTACTTCTATTAAAAATAAATTAAGAACACCTTCAGGGCTGGTGGGCCTCCGTGGCAGAGCCCTTGCCCCACATGTGCGAGGCGCTGGGTTCCACTCTCAGCACCACATAAAAATAAATGAGTAACGGGCTGGGGGTGTGGCTCAAGCCGACGCGCCCGGGTCCTCAGCACCACATACAAAGATGTTGTGGTGTCCGCCGAGAACTGAAAAATAAATATTAAAATTCTCTCCCTCTCTCTCTCTCTAAATAAAAATAAATAAATGAATAAAATATTTTCTAAAAAAACAACACCTTCAACCCAAACTCGGGCTTGCTGAGCACCTACTGTATAACCTGGGTAGCTCAGCCCCCACCCCCCATCGGCCACAGGGGGCAGCACGGTGGGTGGGGGTGGCTGCCGACCCCCTGAACAGCTGCCGGCCCCACGCGGGGAATCCAGGCTGCACCTGCCGGGAGTCCAGCTGGGGACAGACACGCGGACAAGTCCTGTGTTCCCGCCCCAGCAGGTGGCTGTGCGTGGGTGCTGGCCTGGCGCCCCCGCCCTCCCCACCCGGCAGCCCAGCCAACTGCATCCAGTGGCGATCCC
>NW_026012676.1:0-2685 GCF_001458135.2 Marmota marmota marmota | reverse complement strand
ACTCACTGTATTTAAAGTCTCCAACATAGCTCACAGAAGCCACATTCCAGATGAGAATAGTACAGCTGCCTGACCACACAGAAGTATAGCTAGGCCTTATTCCCTCTTTTTTTCACTAGATCTGAGGGACACAGTTTCTTGCTAATATTTCTTCTCAAAATCAAAGAGCAAGAGAGACAATGCCCTAATTGAGAATAGGGAACTTCAACCAGGGATGTCCAAAAGCATATTACTTTTTTTCACTGGAGGCTAGCCACAGGTCTATTCCCACATGCCATTTAATCAGAAATTATGACCGTCTTAAACAGCTTTATTTAGATAAAATTTACTTACCCTAAAGTCACCCAAAATATCATGATTCAATAGTTTTGGTATATTCACAAATATGTTCAAAAATCATGTATCAATTTTAGAATAATTTTATCATTTCACAGAGAAACTCAGTGCCTCTTCATTGTCTTCCCCCTATAACTAAACACTCCAAAGCTAAGCAACTACTCTTAGTTTTTATAGATTTTTCTTGTCTGGTATTAATATAATGAATAATGAGATCAGGGTGTGTTCAACAGACTCATGCCCATTGTGTGACAGACTCCAAAAACAAAGTAAAGTCTAGTTCCTACCTCTCACATGCACTCACATGTGACTTAGTTTCAAAAACAGAACTTAGAATAATGAGAAAAAAAATGTAAATATGTTTCCACACTGGGGACATTAGTCCACCAACTGGGAGCTGGAAGGAGAAGGAGCCCAATGTTCTTGAAGGCATCAAAGTAATTTTTGTAACATTGAGTCAGGCAAAGGAAGGAAAAAAAAAAAAAACAGGTGTGAAATTAAATTCCTCTTAATTTTAAATATTTTTAATTACTTTTTAAAATTTTTTCATGTACTAAAGGTCATTATTTTTGCCTGTATTTTTATTGGTGTATTAAATTTGTACATAATGGTGAGATTCACTATTACATTTTTATATGCACACAATATAACAATATAATGACCAATATTAAAGTTTTTAACAAAATGTAGTAGATTTTCTTGATTAAATATTTATTCATGTGTTGTAAATGTTTGGAAATATTTCCAGAGACTTATTTATTAAATTTGATACAACTTTATTTCATTTGTTTATAATTTGTTGTTTAGGGGGTTGAACCCATGATTTCAACCATACTAGCCAAGCATTCCATCACTGAGCTACACCCCTGGCTGCTCCAGAAATTTTTTTAAATTTTTAGTTGTAGATGGACACAAAAACTTTATTTATTTTTATTTTTTTATTTATGTGGTGCTGAGGATCGAACCTAATGTCCCCTGCATGCAAGGCAAGTGCTCTTCCACTGAACCACAACCTCAGCCCCTGCTCCAGATATTTTATAAGACTGTTTTTGCTTTAGTTCAAAATAGTTTTCTCAGTTTTACTACCATGTGACCAGGAAGATACTAAAACTTTGATGCCAAAAATCTCTTTAGGAACTACACAGTTTAAATTTTTGCTTTCTTAATAACTTTTAAATTACTTTTGTGATTCTCAAGTGATAATGAGACATTTGTCAGTATCCTGTGAATAAGCCATACAACTATTTACAGGCATTAGAGCCTTGAATATCCTAATGCTACTTGTGTCATAGTTAAATTTGTTTTATTTTAAAATAGGTAATAGAAACCTACATATTTATTAAATGGGTGGAATTGCTGTAAGCATTGAAAAATAAACCTACAATAAATTAGAAAAAATTCTGGATATTATAAGAGGCTGATAAAAGTTTGGAAACTCAACTTTTATGATTCACTATAAACTTAATTTAGTAGATCAAATTGAGAAAATAAAAAGAAACATCCAATATAATTTTGATACAGTTGTAGTAGACTTAGAATATCTAGGAGTCTGTTTTATTCTTTTTTTCATATAATTCTATGTGCTAGTTTTGAGTAACATTAATTTAATTTTAAAAATTATTCTAACAAAGTGAAACGCTTAATGAATAGTCTATACTGATATGAGTTTTGTTTTCATTTCTCATGCTTTAGTATTTATCTTTTAGAAAATATAAATACCAGGTATAATACAAATATTATGTAGTGACCTTTTTTCCCCCCACACTATGCAATGTAAACATTTTTTCCATGTATATTCATGTGTGTTCATGCACACACATGTTCTTGCACACATTAGAGATAGTAGGAAAAGTAATACTGTCAGGAACTCAAACCCACATTTCAATGACTTCTTATAGGTGACTGCCTATAAATTTTACTGGAAATACCACATCATTTTTTATGAAATTAATTATGTATCCTGTGAATAAGCCACACAATTATTTACATGTGTTAGAGCCTTGAAAATTCTAATGCTTCTTGTGCCATAATTAAGCACAAGATAAATTTATATTTTAAAGTGTGGCTTATATCACCCTGTCTGTGGTACTTTATTATGGAAATTTGAGCAAATGTATTATGCCCCAACTACAATTTTGTAACTACCTAGAAGATCCACACCATGAAGTGTAAGGCAAAATATAAACTAAAAACTATCTTCTGGTGTTCAAAAGTCTAATAAAAAAGAGAAAATGGACCCTCCCCAAACCATTATATATAAGGAAATATAGAAGTACAATTTATAGAAAGTATTTTTATGTGTGTGTGTATGTATGTATGTGTGTGTATACGTATGTGTGTGTGTGTGTG
>NW_026012675.1:0-2686 GCF_001458135.2 Marmota marmota marmota | reverse complement strand
CTCCTTATCTTAAATTAACCCAGGTTGTGTGTTCTTAAATCAGTACCTCTGCAAAACATTAACAGGCAATCTTTAGACCATTTATAAGAAAACTACAGAATAAAATTAACTAGGGTAAAAACATATTTAGTTTATGTAATAGCTACCTTGAATTTTGGCAGAGTTATACATTATAATCCCCTGTTTGAGATCCTGGTAATTGTGACAAAAACCAACTTTTGGACACAACTTTAAATGTACTGAAATCTGGCCTACTTCTTTCATAGTCATTCTCACATGTAGTGAGAGGGGACATAGAGCCTTATCTCAAGTAAGGCAGGGCTCTTCATAAATCTTAAGTACTATAGTTCTGAAGCTGATCTTTGCTTTTTAGACATCATTTTACAAAGCCTACATAAATTGTTGCTCAAGTTTACATGAACATTAGCTAACACAACATAATATCACACCTAAAACATGAATTAAAGAAAGGCTGAAAGCTTTTAACCTTTTGTAGAAAAGTAGCAAAGTATTTTTGTGTTTTACAATAAAACCTTCACATAGATTAGGCTCTCATTAACTTAAAAATACATTTAAATTGTATCTCAGTGTAAAAAGTAACATAGAACTTTACATAACTTATTGATAACAAGTCCAGTTATAGAACACAAATGATATAAACAAATCTCCAACATGTTTTTTTTAAGCCTAAAATTACCATATAACTTTAGAACACCAGCTTGATATAATGCTCTTTTGAAGCTTCTACCTTACAGACTTATATACCTGGAAGATATGAACACATAAATAGCACCATAATTACATTGATGATTTTATATTAACCAAATTTAACTTTTAAACAAATAACATTACAATATTGAAAAATAACAGTTGTTGTTTAACCATAGTTGCATAATTTTTAATTTTTTTAAGATTACTTGCTCAAAAACTTACACATATAACCAACTTACACAAACCTTTTTTATCACTTACTTAAACCCTCTTAATTACTTAATCACATAGACTCTCTTATCCAGAAACACATTTTCCCTCTATTAAATCCATATCTAGAACCTTCTAGTTTCTCTTTTCCATCTGTTAACCTCCTTCTGTTCACAATTTGAAACAATACTTGTAAATTTTTGAATTTAGGCAGATTATTTCATAGACATCAACATTTTATTAGGTTTTTTTTGAACACCTAGAAAAACTTATAAGCTTAATTTTAAAGACATCTTTATTTTTATCTGTTTACCCAATTTAAATTGAACCATTTGAATCACGTGAATCAAAGATATTTGGATCCATTTTTTAAATTTTTTTTATGAGCGCTCCTCATATATCTGCCAATTGTCATATAATTGCATGATATATGGACATACACATACAGACATACAGACATACAACACATAACACAAGTGTGCACACATACACAAGGCCTTGTAGCTGTTTTTTTTTTTTTTTCAGGTGAAATCTCCATTGCAATGTTTAAAAACTCCACAGTTGATCAAAAATAGAACTGATCAGAAAACACCAACCCGTCTGCAGGATCAAAATCATGAGCTCCTACAGACAAGTTAATGTTCTCCGATCGGCTCTAGTAAATACCATACAATTTACTTTTTGGTTTGGTCTAGTTTGAGTTCAGGTAAAAAGACACTTTTACTCCTTTTTTTTTCCTTGGATCTCAGATCTGTCCTCTACTGAGCCCCAGGCTTCTTCTATTTGCATATCAACTTAAGTCCTGGTTGAGGTCTGGAAGGAACTGGGAAAACTGGAATTCTGAGCAGAAACCTCATGTCTAAGGCATTTTAACCATAAGTTATAATTTCCAGGTTTGGATGTTGAAAATTATGATACAAGTTTAAGATACAATTTACAAAATTTTATATTTTTACATTTTCCTACACTAGAAAAAGTTGCTCACACAAAACTGAAAATAGGATCTCTACCATCAGAAGAATTTTTTTCAGGATCATTAAGCTACTTTCTTTGTTCTGAAGTTCCTAAAGTAGTATTAAGTTACATTAAATCACCTAAAAAAATTTTAAAAGAGAACCACACACTACCATGTATATCCAAAATTAAGCTTTGAAAATTTTTAGACTGTTGCTATTTAATGTCATTTTAATAAGCCAGGCCAACGTTCCAATTCAACACTTTCTTTTCCTGACTCTTACACACTGAGGGGAACAGATATCATATCATAATTTACTATCCTTGCCCAAGTTAATGTACTGGTACACCTAGTGAAATCTTTTCAGGCTACCCAGTTCAGAAATTGATGAAAAAATAAAACTAAATGATTGGGAGTTACTTGCCAACTTGGAAGTAGAGTTCTTTAATTTTCCATCCAAATATTTAAGTTTTCTAGCATGAACTATCTGAAGTCTCAAACTAAACAATTACTTAAACCCAACTTTTAGCTGCAAGATTGTGCAATGCTTTAGAAACCCATTCAGATACCAGATTGTTACAATAAAAAAATCATCTTCTAGATACACATTCAGCCAAGATCATCCCCAAGAAACAATCTATAATATCAACACATTACTGCATTCATTGTCCCTTTTTTAAGTAGACAGAGGTGGAGTAATCCTTAAAGTGCAGGTAAGGAAGAGGGAGTTCCCCAAAGCAAAATGGCTTTGGCAGCTGCTGGGAGTCCCTTAGTCCCACCTTTTACTTACAGGATTAGTTCGTCTGGTTT
>NW_026012674.1:0-2686 GCF_001458135.2 Marmota marmota marmota | reverse complement strand
ATGATTGGCTCACAGTGGCCCCAGCAAACTTCTAGCTGCCAACTGATTGGCTCCTCTGTGGTGATGCTCATTGGGCTGTTTCCCCGCCCTTTCAGACCATGGAGCTACTCATTGGGGGACTTTTTTTGGCTCCTCCCACGCAACCCAGCCAATCGGCCTCAAGAGCAGGAGGAGTGGGGGAGGTGGAGAGGCTTGTGGGAAGCCGGTGGTGGCAGTTGGGCTCTGAGGGTTTTCCTGAAGAGCTGTGTGGTGCGGGTGTGTGTGTTCTAAAAATAAAGTTCGTTTTCTTTTGACAAGTGGCTCCTGAATTGTGCCCAGCCAGACTCCGGCAAAAAGTACACTGTGAAATTCTACTAATCCTATGGTAGGAGAGGTAAAGTATCCTGCCCTAAATCCCTAAATTACACATGTCTAGTGCATGTTGACACCACAATTCAAATCCAGGTAGTTCAGCTCCTCAGACCGCGTGCATACCCCATGATATGATTCCTCTCTAAGTGTTAAACTTTCCTATAAGTGATGAAAGTGATGTAAATGGGATATAAAAATAAAAGTCATCTACTTAGACATCAAATGTATTAATTTTAGGTGAAGAAGGAGAATACAATTTTATCTGTAACAAAATTTAAGACAACCTGCCAAGAATTTATAAAGGAGACTTAAAAAATCATATTGAATTTCTGTGGAAAACAGTTATATGAATTTATGTTAATTTGTACATTTATATGCTTGCATTTTTATAATGAATATAACATGTTACAAATTATTCAATCATTAAGACAGAAAGACTTCTACTTAAAATGTATATTGCAATTATATATTCTATTAACAATAGAATATTGTATAGTTTGGAGCTTCTCATTTCTTCTTTCAGTTCAGTTCACAGTTTTCTCAAAAAATTACACTGGAATTCTAAACTAATAAACCTTATGAAGGCATATTCTTCATATCTTAAATTAAGACTGAATTAAGCTTGCATTCACTTGCTTTCTCTCTTTAGAAAGTAATTTTAAAGCAATCACCTTTTAAACCCATACAAAACATCCTTTAGTCTACAGCCTATGTTTCACATTTAATGAGTATTTCACTCTATGCATATGCATAATTTTATACACTTTGATGCATAAAAGCATCAAAAAAGAAATAACTATTATGTACTTTAATGGGATAATATTTGTTCTCAGGATTTCAATTTCCCATCACATGTATAACAATGTTACTTTTGCATCTTTTGCATTTTCTTAAATGTTGTCTCAGATGTTATTCTTACTTAGAAAAATAAATAAATATGTTAAAATATCTTCCCTAACTTTCACAAGTAAAATTAAAGATTTCTTCTTTCTCAAAAGAAAATTGGACTATTTTAATATCTGGTTATAAGAATTGAGAAGAAACTAGTAAATTATAGTTTCATCATCTCACATA
Source organism: Marmota marmota marmota (assembly GCF_001458135.2). Taxonomy (NCBI): domain Eukaryota; kingdom Metazoa; phylum Chordata; class Mammalia; order Rodentia; family Sciuridae; genus Marmota; species Marmota marmota. The sequence goes on along the minus strand of NW_026012674.1, from coordinate 1,261 downwards.
AAATCAAAAGTTTGAAATGAAACGAAATGTGACTTTTATAAGAAATTTCACTGTCTATATCTACATAATAACCATTCATTCTTCCAAATGATAATCTTCTAAAAGTGCTCCTTACTGTCATTTTTATTCAAAATATATTAAGAATTTCATCATAAAAATAATGGGGCTAAAAGACTACCAATTTGATTTAAAAAGTTTTTTTTTAAAGTTTTAAATATATATATATATATATATATATATATATACACACACACACACACACACACACACACATATATATATTATATTATTGATGGACACAATACCTTTATTTTATTTGTTTATTTTTATGAGGTGCCGGGAATCAACCCCAGTGCCTCACACATGCTAGAAAAGTTCTCTACCACTGAGCCACAATCCCAATCCCTGCCCCTTTGTTTAAATAGTTTTTAAGTGATTTATTCTGGCATAACATTAAAATTATGTTTGAATACACTGTGAACAGAATAATAAGTAATTATGAAGCAATTCAAGTTATTTTATTTATATTTTCATTTTTCATGCTTCATAAGTAATAGTTATAATGGTTTGTCATTAGATTTATATTATGTAGTACAATTCTTACATTCAAATATGTTGACATGCTTAATTTAAATGATACATGTTTAATTAGGTATTATGTGGTTATGGATGCTATATCATATCCTTCTTTAGTACATATTTAAACACATTTCAAAGGAGGCACATATACAGTCGGACATTTGTGGTACTAGTAAGATCTTGAAAATTGACCATAGAGTTCTGCTGCTGTTAATAGTTACTATTAATTTTTTGTTCTAATTAATCATACTTGACAGTGCAATGCATTCTAACACATCATAGATAAATGGAGTAAAAAATCCTCATTTTTCTAGTTGTACTTGATGTAGAATCATACCAGTCATATAGTCTTATATGCACATAGGGCAAAAATGCTGAATTCATTCTACTATCTTTCCAATTCCCATAATCAATCCTTCCTTTCACTCCTCTCTGAAATTCAAAGTACCTCTATTCTTCCTACCACTTATTAGCTTCTGCATATCAGAGAAAACATTTGGCCTTTGGTGTTTTGGGATTAGCTTATTTTATTTAGCATGATATTATCCAGTTCCATCCATTTACCAGCAAATGCGATATTTTCATTCTTCTTTAAGTCTGAGTAATATTCAACCATATATATATTTTATATATATATATATATATATATATATATATATATATATATATATATTATATATAA
>NW_026012673.1:0-2686 GCF_001458135.2 Marmota marmota marmota | reverse complement strand
GGAGGAGGAGGAGGAGGAGGAGGAGGAGAATTATTCCACATTGTGGACTGCAGCAAATCAGAGAGACCCACTCTTTGCAAAGCTCAACCATTGCATAAGAATATGGGGTCCCTGAGTACTCTCTGTGAAAAGAGCCCCACCCAGCTGGCCCTTTGGACCAGGAAAAAAAAACGCTTGGAGAGGAGGTTTCATAGGTAGGCCTGGCTAAGCACAGCAACCTCGCCAGCTATGAGCTAGACAGGGTGTGGCCAGTCCTGTCTCCTTTGCTTAGGGACCATCTGTGTAGCTGCTGACAGTGTAGAAGGCAGGTAACTCTGATTCATTTTTTAGAGGGTGGCAGCAGTCAAGTCCACTGCTGTTATCTGAGATTCTCTTTCCTATTTTGGGGAGGATTGTTTCCCCTTAAGTCTTTTTTTCCTCCCCAGATCTTTAGTTGCAGATGGACACAATACATTTATTTTGTTTATTTAGCATTTTTTTAATGTGACATTGATGATCAAACCCAGTGCCTCATGCATGCTAGGCAAGCACTCTACCACTGAGCCACTACCCCATCCCAAGTTTGTCTTTTTCTTAACATCCTAAGTGAGTTTTTTTAATTTAACTTATAAAAGTAATTTTATTCCTAATTGTCACATAGTAATTGGACATATGTTGGTATTATCCTGAGAAGTTAGAGCAGAACAGTTCAACCACGTACAGGGGAAATGTCCTCCCCACTTTGTCTTGATGAAAGGACTCGTGTCAATGGGATTATCCTCCCAGGACTGGTGTTGATGAAAAAGTCCTCACAGGATTATAGATTATAGATTATAGATTCACCATTGCTCTGTGATGCTGGTGTGAGTCCATGTGAGGGCAGCATGGATCAGGTGAGGAGATCCTCAGATCCTGAGGAAGGCTTTTGTCTCCAGGAAAATTTTCCAACACTTTCCAAGCTGATCTTAGGTGATGGTGCCCTCCTAGTGAATGGTCCAACTGTAGTGGGAGACACCTGGCTTTGAGTTCAGAACTTGGCAGTCCCTGGCTCTACCCATGCCCACCTGAGTTGTAGCACACCAAACACACTGCCCTTACCAGGCACATATTCCCAAGGGTCCCCCATCCCTTTCTGTTCAGAGGACGCTGTGAGAGCCATGGCTGCTGCTCCCTCAGGTAAGGAAGGTCCAGGTGGGCTGGGGAGTGGACAGCCCTGGATGCTCCTACCATGTGGTCACCCATGCCCACCGGCTTGTCCCCTAGAGATGAAGACCTGGCATAAGGCAGAAGCTGCTGCAGAGTATTGAAGCTGCTGCTGACCTTGAGGAAGAACGTAGGTGCAGGATGCACATCTGGGAAGGCACAGCCAACTTGGGTGGGGGGCAATGGTTCTTGGAGGGGTGCTCCCTGGTGACAGGAGCTGCCACATTGTAGGCAGGCTCACCCAGGATGAGCATCTACCTCTGGAGGGCTGGAGGGGTGACCCATGAGTTTAGGGTTCTGGGGCTGGAGGTATGGGGTACCTGTGGTGTCTTTAAGCTGTGTGCAGGGGTGGATGCAGTGTGAAGATCCTCCAGGTTGGGGGCATACCTTGAGGTGTCTGGTTGGGACCCCCTGTTGTGCAGGAACAGTTGTGTGGGTCTCAGTGAGGGTGTCTTAAAGGAGAGACAATCTCCTGGGGACAGGTAGGCCTGTTTGGGGAGGTCCATGTTGAGTGGGCCTGGCAAAGAGGGCCTAGTGTTCAGCAAAGGAGAGGTTCAGTTTGGGGACAAAAAGACTCCCTCCTGCACCCACACATTCGCAGTACCCAGAGCCACCACCACCAGGAGACAGAGGCCACTTCTTGGGGGGTCTCAGGTATGTGGACTGCTCCTTTGGCAGGCAGGGTCCCATCATCTTAACCACCTTAAACAGGAGAATGACAAACAGACTTCTGCTGCCCTGCTGCCCATTTACTGTCCCTTGGGCCATGGTGGAGATTAGTCCAGCCTCTGGATTCATAGCTAGTCACCTCTGAGGTCCCTGTAGAGGTGCGGAACATTTATAGTGGCGGGGCTAAGGATGGCATTTGCAGGTCTGGACTGAGTGTGCATGGGTGCACACATGGCTGTGTGTGTGTGTGTATGTGTGTGTGTGTGGTGCATATGTGTGGAGTTTGGGCTGTAGTGTGTGAGTATGAGAATGTATGTGCATCTGTCTGCAGACATCCAAGTGCATTTCCAGACATTGCATGTGAATCGGTGTGAACTGTTTTTGTGAGTCTGTTTTCTGTAATGCATGAGTATATATGAATAAATAAGGCTATGATTTGTGTGTATGTGTGTGTGTGTGAGATTTGCCCTTGTCTTGTCACCCCCCACCATTGCTCAGCCTGGCACCCCTTTGCAGCCATGTTTGCATCTTGTGAGCTGTCAGCTAGAGATCTTGCATGGTGTAGACATTTTGGGTCAGCCTGGTCTCTCTGTGTGTGTGTGTGTGTGTGTGTGTGTGTGTGTGTGTTAGGGGTGGCATCATGTGGTGGACGAACTGAGCACCACTGAGGCTCCCCTCCCCTTGCAGATGCAGATTGAGCACTTACTCACATGCTTTCATTGAGAGTACAATCCAGTCTGAGGACAGGTAGATAAATAATAAGTTCCATGGCAGAAATCAAGGTCAGAAAGACAGGGAAAGGGCTCACCAGAGGTGGTGGTCAGCTTGGCCTCGC
>NW_026012672.1:0-2686 GCF_001458135.2 Marmota marmota marmota | reverse complement strand
GGGAAAGGCAGCGGAGCACAACAGACACTAGTATGGCAATATGTAAATCAATGGATGTGTAACTGATGTGATTCTGCAATCTGTGTATGGGGTGAAGGTGGGAGTTCATAACCCACTTGAATCAAAGTGTGGAATATGATATGTCAAGAAATTTGTAATGTTTTGAACAACCAACAATAAAAAATTAAAAAAAAAGAATAGTCAATCAAAGGAGAGACTACTTCAAGTTAAAAACCAGAAATAAATCAAATAACAGGAATAAAAATAATTTGTCAACAATAACATTGAATGTCAATGGCCTAAGCTCATAAATTAAAAGGCATAGACTTGCAGATTGGATTAAAAAACAAGACCCAATAATATGCTGTCTCTAAGAGACTCACTTTATAGGCAGGGATATTCACAGACTGAAGGTGAAAGGTTGGTAAAAAACATATCATTTACATGGATCTTGTAAATAAGCAGCTGTTTCTATCCTCATATCAGATAAAGTAGACTTCAAGCAAAAGTTAATCAGAAGGGACAAAGAAGGACATTTCTTACTGCTTAAGGAATTATACACCAACAAGGCATAACAATTGTAAATATTTATGCCTCAAACAATGGAGCATCTATATACATCAAATAAAACCTCAATTTGAGAAAATAAATAAACACAGCAAAATAATATGGGGTGAATTTGACAAACCTCTGTCACCACTGAAAGGATCCTCCAAACAAAAACTAAGATTCTATAGAACTAAAAAATACAATTAATAATTTAGACTTAACAGACATATATAGAACATTTTATTCATCAATGACTGAATACACTTTCTTCTCAGCAGCACATGGCTCCTTCTCTAAAATAGACCAATTCTTAGGCCTCAAAGTAATCAGCAAATTACAAAAAAAAAAAAAATAAATAAAGATAATACCTTTCATTTTTCAGATCCTAATGGAATTAAATTGGAAATTTGGATGAAATAGAAAACAGAAGCTATTCTAAAACCTGGAGACTAAATAATGTGCTATTGAATAAAAACATACTTAGAGGTAAATGAGAATAGCAACACAACATATCAAAACCTCTGGGACACTATGAAATCAGTTCTAAGAGGAGAGTTCATTGCACTGAGCTCATTCATTAAAAGCATAGAAAAATCACAAAATAAATAGCTAACATTATATCTCAGAGCCCTGGAAAAGAAGAATAAAGCAATATCAAAAGCATTATAAGGCAGGAAATAATTAAAATCAGAGCTGAAATCAATGTAATTGGAAAAAAAAGCCAAAAAATTGAAGAAAAAAGAGTTGGTTCTTTGAAAAAATAAATAAAATTGACAAACCCCCAGCCAAGTTAAATATGAGAAAGAAAGAAAAAGCTCAAATTTCTAAATTTCATGATGAAAAAGGAAATATCATGTTAGAGACTACTGAAATATAGATAATAATCAGAAACTTTTGAAAATTTATACTCTAATAAAATAGAAAATATTGAAGAAATCAACAATTTCTAAAGACATATGACCTACCGAAATTGAATCAGGAGGACATGGAAAGATTGTAGACACCATCAAAAGCCTACCAACAAAGAAAAGCCCAGGACCAGATGGATCCTCAGCCAAGTTCTACAAGACCTTTCAAGAAGAGCTAACACAAATTCTCCTCAAATTATTCCATGAAATAGAAAAGGAGGGAACCCTTTTGAATTCATTCTGTGAAGTTAGTATCACCCTGATACCAAAACCAGACAAACAAATTAAGAAAACTTCAGACCAATATTCCTGATGAATATAGATGCAAAAATTCTTAATAAACTATTGGCAAATTACATACAAAAACACATTAAAGAGATAGTGTACCATGAGTTACACTCATGGGTTCATCCCAGGGATGCAAGGTTAGTTCAACAAATGGAAATCAATATATGATAATTCATCACATTAATAAACTTAAAGACAAGAATCACATGATTATTTCAATAGATACAGAAAAGAATTTGACAAAAATACATCATCCATTCATGTTCAAAACATTAGAAAAACTAGGAATATACTCAACATTGTAAAAGCTATGTATGCTAAACCCAGGGCAGCATCATTCTAAATGGAGAAAAATTGGAAACATTCCCTCTAAAAACTGGAACAAGACAGGGATGCCCTCTTTTTCCACTTCTATTCAACATAGTCCTTGAATCTCTAGCCAGAGCAATTAGACAGATGAAGGAAATTAGGGGATACAAATAGGAAAAGAAGAACTCAAACTATTCCTATTTGATGTCTACATGATTCTATATTTAGAAGATCAAAAAACTCCACCAGAAAACTTCTAGAACTCATAAATGAATTTATCAAAGTTGCAGGATATAAAATCAACACCCACAAATCAATTGATGTATAACATCAATAATGAATCAACTGAAAGAGAAATTAAGAAAACTATCCCATTTACAATATCCTCGAAAAAAATAAAATATTTGAGAATCAATCTAACAAAAAAGGTGAAAGACCTCTACAATGAAAACTACAGACAGAACATTAAAGAAAGAAATTGAAGAAGACCTTAGAAGATGGAAAGAATAGGCAGAATAATATTGTCAAAATTGCCATACTACCAAAAGTGCTCTAAAGGTTTAATGCAATTCTTATTAAAATCCCAATGAGAAGACCACTCCCTCTGATCAGTGCAGGAGCCCAGGCCCAGG
>NW_026012671.1:0-2686 GCF_001458135.2 Marmota marmota marmota | reverse complement strand
TGTGTGTATATGATCCGTCACTTGATGCCAATACTTCTTGTTGCTATTTTCAAGGATGCAGGAATGACATTGGAATCTAGGTCAAGTCTTTCAGGTTGATCCTGGAATCACTAAAAAAAAAGATCTAAGCTTGACACTGGGGATGCTTCTCTGATCTTTTGACTCTTGTTATTAGAGGGTAACTTTTGAAACTAGTCAGTTCCTTGATTTGTTGTTGAACTAAAGGGAAATGGGGAAGTCAAGATGTGTTTATATTATTTATACATTTTTTTATTTGACATATCTGTTTTGAAAAATTCTTTGGCTTTATTCAGGTTTGTGGAAAAGTTTTATATAATTCTAACTTACCTGATCCATTTACCATTTCTGGGTCATATTTTTTATTTTAACATTTCAACATAAAAATTTTCTGAATTAGTGATTTATTTTCAGAAAAAAATTTTATAATAATCCTGAGTCTTTTCTTTATTAATAATAGTAATCTTGCCACCATCACCAAAACTTAAAATAACAACGAACTCAAATTTAGTATCTGATTGCTTTGGCAAATATTGTGCCCTGACCTGAGCAGAGTGCAATTTTTAAGAGAACATAAAAATAGTAAAAAAAAAAAAATCATGTAAATATCTATTTATAATATGACCTTATATAGTCCTCAATCTGTGTAACAATTGTGCAATTTGTTACATTATTTGTTACACAGATTTAACAAATAATTGTGTTAGATGTATGAAATGTAACTTTCTCCTTGTGCTTTAGTAATATAAAGTTTGATTTTGTTTGGATACATCAAATGTGTTCATAGTCTTGCAAATCCTCTTACTTATTTTGTGATGATGTGGTAATTACTGCCAGGACTTTTCTTGATGATGATTAATAATTAGGGTCTCATCTAGCACTTCTCTTTCTAAAAGACCTTTATCAACATTAACATTATTGAACTTTTTAATTGCATGAATTAAAACTAGAAATAGATGGTTATTAATGTTCTGTACTTTCAGTTCCTGGAGCTTAGAATAATGTTTGCTTTCGAAATTGCATTTAGCAAGTTTACATTTCTCTTCGTAAATGTGACTTTAACGGTGGCACCATAGTGGGTATTAATTTGGTATTCATAACTCTTTCAAGCTACAATTAGTGACTTCTCAGAGTTTGCTGAATTCTCCTTGATGCATCCATTTCATTCTAATTATAGATTCTGATAGAGCTGCACATATTCATGCACGCCTTTATTATAGAAAACAGGGAAAACTATTTATAAGGTTGTCTGCTTTTTCCTCTTTTAATACAAAATTTAAAATAGGGGCTTTTGCACATGTCATTCAAACCTGACAAGGAACGACAAATGATGTGAAGCAATATTGAGAATGCAGGTTTGTACTGTGGAATAGATAGATAATCCACCAATTATTCAGTTTGCCTATTGTTCATATTTGGAAAGTGAAAAATAATGTGGTCTGAGGAAAAAAAGTATTGGCATATATGCAGGAAGGAAAACATCTTAGGAAAAATGGATTTTGCATAATAATACAGCTGTGAATAAAATAATATAGTTTAATATTGCAGTTATAACTTATACATATGTGTTCATATTATGAAGAAATAAATAGAAGCATGAATATATCATAAATGTGAAGCTCATATATGCACATAGATGATTTAAATATTTCATCTCTATATTAAAATATTTATGATATAATATGATATACCATATTGTTTTGCCAACCCACGAACAAATAGAAAATTCTTTCATATTTTTCTCATTATTGTTTTTGTGTACTAACAATTGGAATTTACAACCATAGTTTTACCTTTAAAGTTTTATTTGTACATACTTCAAATAAAATGAAGGTAGATAAGTGAGAAATTTGGTGCATATGAGAGAAAAAATGTCTTATTTTTTACACATACAAACCCATTTGAACCTAATCATGTTAATGCTAATGTGAACATCTGTGCTACTTCTCATGATTTGATAATGAAAACTCTTAGTCTACAAGGCAATTTCTAGAAAAGTAATGCTTTGTCGGCTGACAATAACTGTGTGTGTGCTTGTGTATACAACTAGAAATCTTTTCATAATCAGTCTATAGTTTCTGTATTACCTTTTATATTGGAATACCATTTCATAAAAAATAATGTCTTATGTTTAAATAAAGACTACTATAAAAACACCCAGGGAAAAATTTATTTAATTTGATAATTTCTATTTGTTTTGCAGTTTTCTTCTGTTAGAATATGTAGTAAACACATATTTTGCTTTAAAATGCTGTGAAATAAATGAGGTGACATCTTACCTCTTTTAATATTTGAAAAAACTGAACTATATTTTGCTGAGAGCCATTGCCAAGTAGGAATGACACATGGCAATTTCTTTGTCAGCCTACCCCATGTTGCTTAGAGGGAGGACTCTCCATTGTGGAAATGGGCTTGCCTTGGACCCAGGTCATTTGCAGTGACATTGCATGAATGTTTGAGAAAGGTGACCCTGCTCAAGGACCAGGGTGGATCCAGGTTTAGGGAGGATCCTGCTGGATTAGGGTGGGTCCAGTTTTAGGGTGTATCCTGCTGGGAATAGGGAGTATCCTACTGCCACAAGGGCCTGCTCCTTGGGTTTAGGGTGGTTCCAGGTTTAAGGTGGACCCTGCTGGGAATAGGGCGTATCCTGCTGCCTCAGGCGCCCACC
>NW_026012670.1:8473-12684 GCF_001458135.2 Marmota marmota marmota | reverse complement strand
ATAGCTCCAAACATAACCCTAACAAGAAACTTAAACTTCACAACAGACCTAGCCATAAACCTAACCCTGAAACTATCCCTAACCGTACCCTAGACCTGACATTAACCCTAGATCTAATCCTAGCCCTAACCCTAATACAAAACTTAACCCACATCCTAGCAATAAACCTCGTCTTAATCATAACCCTAACCCTAACGTTAGCTCTAACCTTAACCCTAAATCTCACCCTAGTCCTAAAATAAGCTATATGCCCATCCCTTACCCTAAACCTAACCCTAAGCATAGCCCTAACCCTAGGCCTAACCCCAACACGAACCCTAGCCCTAATTCTAGTCCTAATTTAGCCCTATCCCTAACACTAACCCTAGCCCTAAGACTAACTCTAACTCTCACATTAGCCCTATACCTAGTTCTAACCATATACCTTAACATCACTATACACTTAGCCCTAAACATAGCCCTACCCTAGCCCTATACTTAGCCCTATCTCAAAACCTAGAACCCAACCGAACTCTAAATTTAACCCTAACCCTAAGATTAAATCTAACCATAACTCTACTCATATCACTAATCCTTAACCTAAGCCTAAATCTCACACTTACACAAGCCCTAACCCTAAGACTAATCTTAAAACTAGCCCTAACTCTACCCCTAGCCCTAAAACAAAACCGAGGCATAGCCCTAACCTTAACCCTTATCCTAAACCAAACCCTAACCCTACACATAGCCCTAACCCTATCACTAATTACAGTCTAACCCTAACCCGAAAACTAACCCTGACCCTGACTCTGACCATAACACTAACCCTGGCTCTAAACATCATTATCATTATAAACCTGACCTTAACACTAGACCTAGACCTAACTCTAACTCTATAACTAGCTGTAATCATAAATCTACTTTGTACATTAGCGGTAGCCTTAACCCTAGCCCTAAACTTACCCAAAACCTAGCCTTAATCTGAGTCCTAAACCTAGCTTTAATCCTAAAGTTAAGCCTAACTCTAACCCAAACACTAGCTTTAATCTTATACATAACCCTAGCCCTAACCTTAGGGCTAACCCTATCCATTACCCTAATGATAACCCTAACCTTTCTGATAACCCTAGGCCTAACCCTAACCCTATACATTACACTAAACCAAACCTAAACCCTAAATCTAACTCTAAACCTGATCCTAACCCTAAATCTATACCTAAAACTATCCTTAAAACTAACCTTAAACCTAAGTTCATCCTAACCCAAACATTAATTATAACCATAACCCTAACATTAATACTAAACCTAACCTGAACCCTAACCCAAACATGAACCCTAACCCTAACCCTATGCGTAACACTAACACAAACCCTAAACGTAACCCTAATCCTAACCCTAAACCTAAACCTAACCCTAACCCTATCCCAAACACTAAAACTAACCTTAACCCTAAACTTAACCCTATCCCTAACCCTAACACTCACTTAACACTAACCCTGACACTAAACCTAACCTTAAACCTAAGTCTAACTCTAAACCTCACCCTAACCCTAACACTAACATTAGCACTTACCCTAACTCGAACCCTAACTCTTACACTAAACCTAACCCTACCACTAACCCTTGAACTTACCCTAACCCTAACGCCAACCCTCATGGTAACCCTAACACTAATTCTAAACCTAAACCTAACTGTAACCCTAACACTAACTCTAACTGTAACCCTAACCCTACACTTAATTACAACCCTATCCCTTACCCTAACACAAACCATAACACACACAATAACCCTAAATCTAACCCAACAATAACCTTAACCCTTCCCTAAACCTAACACTAACCCTGACACTAACCATATAAATGAAGCTAAAATTAACCCTAAGCCTAATTTTATCCATAACCCTAACACTACTCAAACACAAACACTAAAACTAACCCTAACCTTAAACCTAACCTAACCCAAAACCTAACACCCTAAAACTAACCCTAACACAAACCATAACCATAACCCTAACACTAACCTAACCCTATCCCTACAACTAACAGTAACTCTAAACCTACACATTACAATAACTTTAACCCTAACACTAACCCTAACATTAAAATTACTTCTAACACTAACATTAACCCTAACCCTAAACGTAACCCTATTCCGAAATGTAACCCTAAACTTAATACTAACCCTAACACAAACCCTAACACTAAGCCTAAAACCAACCCTAACCTAACTCTAACCCAAACCCTAACACTAATCCTAACCTTAAACCTAAACTTAACCCTAAACATAAACCTTACCCTAACACTAACACTAAACCTTACCCTAACCTAACACTAATTCTAACACTAACTGTAACCCTAACACTAACTATAAAACTTACCCTAAACCTAACCATAAGCCTAACACTAATGCTAACACTAACACTAATTTTAAACATAACCCTAATGCTAATGCTAACACTAACATTAACCTTAAACTTATTCCTACACCTAACTGTAACCCTATCCCTAACACTAACCCTAACACAAACCCTAACCGAAACCATACCCTAAAACTAACCCAACCCTAACCCTAACCCTAACCCTTACCTAATGCTAACCATAACCCTAACATTAACCATAAAACTAAAACTAACCCTAAACCTAACACTAACACTAATCCTAACTATAACCCTAACCCTAACACTAGCATTTACCATAATCCTAACCCTAACTGTAACACTAACCCAACCTTAACTCTTACACTAAGCTAACCCTAACCTTAACTGAAACTGTAACCCTAACCCTGTCCTAACAGAAACCCTAGCCCTAACACTAACACTTACCCAAACCCTAGCATAAACCTTAACCATAAATCTAAATCTAAGCCTAACCAGAACCCTAAATTTAACAATAAACTTTACTCTAACATTAACAGTAACACTAACCCTAAACCTAACCATAACACTAAACCTAAACCTAACCCTAACCCAAACACTAACACTAGCCCTAAACCTATCCTTAGCCTTAACACTGTCCCAAACCCAAAACCTAACACTAACCCTAACACTAAACCTATACCTAAAACTAATTTTAACCCTAACACAAAACATAAATCTAACCCTACTACTAACCCTCAATCTAACCCAAATTCCAATCCTAACCCTAACACTAACCTAATCTCTAAACCTAACCCTAACTTTAAAACTCAACCGAAGCCTAAACAGAAACCTAACCCTAAACCTTACACTAACATTAATGCTCACTCTAACACTAAAACTCTCCCTAACCCTAAACCTAACCCTAACACTAACCGTAACTCTAACCCTAATACTAACCCTAAACCAAACACTAACACTAACCCTAAACCTATCCCTAGCCTTAACAGTATCCCCAATGCCAAACCTAACACTAACCCTAACACTAAACCTATATCTGAACCTAAACCTAACCATAACACTAAACCTAAATCTAATCCTACTAATAACCCTAAACCTAACTCAAATTCTAATCCTAACCCTAACACTAACGCTAACCCTAACCCTAACCATTACCCTAATACTAACCCAAACACCAATCCTAACCCAAACCCAAACCATAACACTAAAGCTAATACTAACTTTTTCACAAACCCTAACCGTTATCTTAACCCTAACACTAACCATAATCCTAACCCTAACTTTAATACTACCACTAACCCTAACCCTAACCGTAAACATAACAATAACCGTAACCCTTAAACTAAACCTAACCCTAACCCGAATGCTAATACTAACTCCAAACCTAACCCTATCCCTAAACCTACCCCTAACCTTAAACCTAAACCTAACACTATCCCTAACACAAACATTAATCCTAACCCTAAACCTAACCCTAAACCTACACATATCCCTAACACAAACCCTAACCCTACCTTAACCCTAAATCTAACCCTAACCCTAGCCCTAACCCAAGCACTAACCCTAAACCTAATGCTAACCCTAACAATAAATCTAAACCTAAACCAAACCCTAAAACTAACCCAAACCATAAACCTATGCCTAACATTAACACTATCCCAAACCTTAACCTTAACCTAACTCTAACCCTAACCCTGAACCTAACCCTAACCCGAACGCTAATACTAACCCTAAACCTCACCCTATCCCTAACCCAAACCCTAAACCTAAACCTAACACTAAACCTAACCCAAATATTAATCCTAACCATAAACCTAAACCTAAACTTAATACTAAACCTAAACATAACCCTAACCC
>NW_026012670.1:0-6843 GCF_001458135.2 Marmota marmota marmota | reverse complement strand
CTAAACCTAAACCTAAAACTATCACTAACAATAAACCAAACCCAAATATGAACCCTAATTCTAAACCTAACCATAACCCTAACATGAACCCTAACCTTAACCCTAACCCTAACACTAACACTAAAATAACCCTAAATCTAATCCTAACCCTAACACTAAACCTAACCTTAACCCTAATCATAACCCTAACCCTAACCCAGACACAAACCCTAACCCAAACCATAACCGTAACCCTAACCTAACCATAATGCTAAACCTTACCTAAACCTCACCCTAATCCTAACCTTAAAAATAGCCCTAACACTAACCCTAATCCTAACACTAACATGATCCCTAAACCTAATGCTAACCCTAACAATAAATCTAAACCTAAACCAAACCCTAAAACTAACCCAAACCATAAACCTATCCCTAACATTAACACTATCCCAAACCTTAACTTTAACCTAACTCTAACCCTAACCCTGAACCTAACCCTAATATCTTAAACCTAACAATTTCTCTATGCCCAACCCTGAGCTAAACTGTAACCCTAAATGTAAGCCTAAACCTAACCCTAACCCTAACATTAAACTTAACACTAACCCTAACCCTAACTCTACCCAAAACCTAACCCTAACCCTAAACCTAACCTTAGCCTGAATCCTAACTATACGCGTAACCCTTACTCTAACCCGAACCTTCACTGTAACACACAACCTAACACTAACCCTAAAATTATCCCTAACGGTAACAGTAACCCTAACCCTAACCTTATCACTAAACCTAAAACTAACCCTGTACCTAACACTAACATTAACTCTAACACTAACCCTAACCCTAATGCTTACACTTACCCTAAACCTAACCCTTACCGTAACCCTAGCATGAACCCTAACCCTAACCCTAACCCTAAAACGAACTCTAACACTAACCATAACTCTATCCCTAGCACTAACCAAAACCCTAAACCTAAACCTAAACCTAAACTATCACTAACTCTAAACCAAACCCTAACATGAACCCTAATTCTAAACCTAACCATAATTCTAACATGAACCCTAACCCTAACACTAACACTAACCCTAAGCATAATCCTAACCCTAACACTAAACCTAACCCTAACCCTAAAACTAATGCTAACCCTAACACTAACTCTAAGTCTAACCTTAAATCTAATCCTGACACTAACCCCTAACCCAAACACAAACCCTAACCCAAACCATAACCTAACCCTAACCTAACCATAATGATAACCCTTACCGAAACTTAACCCTAATCCTAACCCTAACAATAGCCCTGACACTAACCCTAATCCTAACATTAACATGCACCCTAAACCTAACCATTCCACTAGGCTCAACCCTGACCCAAATCCTAACCCTAAGCCTAACCTAAACCTAACCTTAATCTTAACACTAACACTAACCCTAAAACTAAACCTAACACGAAACCTAACCCTAACCATAACCCTAACCCTAACAAGAACACTAACAAGAACATTAACCCTAACACTAACCCTAACCCTAACACTAATCCTAAACTTAATCCTAACCCTAACACTAAACCTAAATAAACCTAGTTCTAATACTAAATCTAACTTTAACCTTAACCTTAAACCTAACCCTAAGAAAAACCCGAATCCAAACCATAACCCTGACCCTTATCTAAACCTAACCCTCACACTTACCTAAACCTAACCCTAACCATAACCCTAACCCAAACACTAACCCTAATCCTAATGCAAACCCTAACCCTAACCCTCACTCTAACCCTAAAACTAAGCTTGTCACTAACCCTAACACTATCACTAACCCTAACCTAAGCTTAGCACTAACTGTACCCTAACCCTAAACCTAACACTAACACTTAACCTAACCCTAACCCTAACCCTAACCTTAACATGAATCCTAACCCTAACCCTAACCCTAAACTAAAATAACCCTTACCCTAACCCTAAATTTAGCACTAACTCTCACGCTACCCTAACCCTAACCCTAAATCTAACAATAACCCTAACACTAACCAAACACTAACCCTAACCCTCACTCTAAGCCTTACCCTAACCCTAACACTGACCCTAACTCTAATCCTAAAACTAACTCTAAAAATAAAACTAAAATTAACCATAAACCTGAACTTTACACTAACCGTAATCCTAACCATAACATGAACCCTAACCCTAACCTTAACTCTAACTTAAACCTAAACCTAACTTGAACCCTAACCTTAACCCTAACCCTAATCTAAACCTAACTCTAACGCTCATCCGAACCCTAACTCTAATTGTAACCGTAAACCTAACCATAACTGGATCAGTAAATCTAACATAAAACATAACCCTAACACTAACACTAATTCTAACCCTAACCCTAACCTTAACTCTAACCCTAACCCTTACCCTAAGACAAACCCTAACCCCAACCCTAACCCTAACACTACCCTAACCCTAACCCTAACTCTAAAACTAACCCTAATCCTAAACCTATTACTAGCCTTAACACCTAACCCTAACACTAATCCTAATGCTAAAACTAACACTAACCATATCACTAAACTAACACTAACCCTAAACTTAAACCTAATCCTAACACAAACCCTAACCCTAATCCTAGCCCTACCACTAATCCTAACCCTAACCCAAACACTAACCTTAACCCTAACACCAAACCTAACGCTAAACTTAACACTAAAACTAACTAAAACACCAAACCTAACCCATAACCCTAACTTTAACTCTGTCACTAATTCTAACCCTAAACCTAAATCGAACACTAACCCTAAACCTAATCCTAAACGTAACACTAAACTTAACCCTAACCCTAACCCTAACACTAACCCAGACACTAACACTAACACTAACCTTAAACCTAACGGTAATCCTAAACCTAACCCTAAAGCTAACTGTTACCTAATCCTAACCTAATCCTTAAACTAACAATAACCTGACACTAACCCTAACCCTAACCTAACACAAACCGTAACCCTAATCATTCCACTAAGCCTAACCCCAAGCTAAACTATAACACTAACTCTAACACTAACACTAAACTTTAATTTTAAACCTAACCCTAACCCTCACTTTTACTTAACCCTAACCCTAACTCTAAAACAAACCCTAACCCTAACCCAACCCTAAAACTACCCTAAACCTATCCCTAACCCTAAACTTAACCTATACACACCCTAACACTAACCCTACACTAACTCTAACTGTAACTCTAAACCTAACTCCCACTGTTACCCTAACCCTAACACTTACCCTAACACTAACCAAACCTATTCCTAACCCTAACAGGAACCTTAACCATAACCCTAAACCTAACCCAACCCTAACCTTAACCCTAACATAAACCTATACCTAACACTAACCTGAACCTTAACACTAACCGTAATTCTAACACTTAACATAAAATTGACCGTAACCCTAACACAAAACCTAAACCTACCCCTAACACTAAGCCTAACCCTAACTGTAATATTAACTCTAAACCTATCCCTAACCCTAATCCTAACAAAAACCCTAACCCACACCATAACACAAACCCTACTAACCCTAACTCTAACGCTTACCTAATACTAACCCTAATCCTAACTTTAACACTAACCCTAAACCCAACCCTAACACGAACCCTAAACCCAACCATACCACTAAGCCTAACCCTCACCCAAACCCTATCCCCAAACCTAAAACTAATGATAAAACTAACATTAAGCATAAACCTAACAGAAACCCTAACCCTAACTCTAACCCTAACCCTAACCCTAACACTAACACTAACTCTAAATCTAATTATATCCCTAACCCAAACACTAACAGTTACATTTGACTTAACCTTAACTCTAAAACTAGCCCTAACCTTAACAAAACCCTAAACTTAACAGGAACCCAAACACTTACCCTATCCCTAAACCTAACAGGAACCCTAACCTAACGATAAGCTAACCCTAAACCTAACCATAACACTTACTCTAACCCTAACCCTAATACTAACTTTAACCCTAACCCTAAACTTAACCTAACCCTAACCCTATACCTAAACATCACCCTAAACCTAAACATAACCCTAACAGTAACCCTAACGCAAACCCTAACCCTAACCCAAACACTAACCGTAACCCTAATCCTAGCCCTAACACTAACTATAATTTTACACTAACATTAATTATAACCATAACCCTAATCCTAACCCTAAACCTTAACCTAACCCTAACTGTAACTCTAGCACTAACTTTAACCCTAACCCTAACACTAACCCTAACAGTAACACAAAATCTAACCCTAACCAGAACCCTATTTTTAATCTAACTGTAACCCTAACCCTAAGCCTAACCTAACACTAAACTTAACCCTAATCCTAACCCTAACCCTAAACTAACCCTATCCATAACACTAACCCTAACAGTAACAATAACTCTATCACAAAACCTAAACCTTATCCTAACCCAAACACTAACCTTAAACCTAACTCTGACACTAACCAAAACACTAAACCTAACCCTATCTTTAATCCTAATTATAACACTAGCCCTAAACCTAAACCTAAACCAAAAACTATCACTAACCCTAAACCAAAACCTAACATGAACCCTAATCCCAAATTTAAGCATATTCCTAACACGAACCCTCACCATAACTCTAACCCTAACACTAAATCTAACCCTAATACTAACACTAACCCTAATCCTAAATATAACCTTAAACATAACCCTAACAATAACCCTAAGCCAAACATAAACCCTAACCCAAACCACAACCCTAAATCTACATAACCATAATACTAAGCCTTACCTAAACCTAACCCTAATCCTCACCCTAACAATAGACCTAACACTAACCCTAATCATAACACTAACACAAACCCTAACACTATCCATTCCACTAAGCCCAACCCTCATCCAAACCCTAATGCTAAGGTAAGACTAAACCAAAATCTAAACCTAACCCTAACACTAACACTATCACTATCTCTAACCCTAACACAAACACTAACCAAAACCATAACACTGACCATAATCTAACCCTGACCCTCACCTTTACCTAAACCTAACCACTAACCCTAACCCAAACACTAACCTTTACCTAACCGAACCCTAACACTAACCCTAACACTAACCCTAATCTTAAATCTAAACGTAACCCTACCCTAACCATAACATTTACCTTAACCCTAACACTAACACGAATCTTAACCCTATCCCTAACCCTAAAATTACCACTAACCCTAAGTCTAAACTTAACCCAAACCCTAACAAAAACCATAACACTAACCCAAAACTATACCCTAAACCTAACAGTAACCCTTACTCTAACTCTAACCCTAACAAAGCTCTAACCCTAACCCTAACCTTAAATCTAACCCTAACTCTAACCCTAACACAAACCACAACCCAAACCATAACCCTAACCCTAACCTCACACGAATGTTGACACTTAATTAACACTAACCTTTTTTCTAACCCAATCACCAACCCTAACACTAACCCTACCATGAAACCTAACCCTAACCCTACTACTGATCCTAAGCCTCACCCAAACCCTAACGCTAACCCTAATACTAACCTTAAACCTAACCCTAACCTTAACATTAACACTAAACCTAACCAAAACCCTAACTCTAAACCTAACACTAACCCTAACCCAAACACTAATCCTAACCCTAACTCTAACCCTAAACCTAAACCTAACACTAACCCTAATGGTAACACTAACACGAATCCTAATGCTAACACAAACCGTAAATTTAACATGAACTTTAACAAGTACCCTAACCCTAACATTAACCCTAACCCTAATCTAAACACTAACACTAAACCTAACCCTAAAACTTATCCTAACACTAACTCTAACCCTAACCCTAATCCAAACCATAACCCTGACCCTTATCTAAACCTAACCCTGAAGATGGCAGTGAAGGGAGAGCATTACCCCCGTGTACTGCATCACTGTGCGGGAGAATGATGAGTTAGATCGGCTAAAAGCTATCTTGCTAGGAATTTCCAGCAAAATTGGGGTGCTCCAAAACCTAGAAGAAAGATTTCCATCGAACAAGGATCAGCTACGGGGGCTCAAATGCAAGAGATTTGTCCACACGGAGGGTCACACTGCTTATTCAGCAAATCGCCCTGCGGCTAGATTCTGCGGCACGCGCTGGGAAACGAGGAGATAGCAACGCATAGATACAGCACTGCAGTTTCTGTGGGCTTCTGCCAGCTGTGCAATCACCATACTCAGTGCTGAAATCTGGGTTTGAGACGGGGAAAGGAAGCGGTCCAATTCAGTTCTCCACACCAGTTAGACCACAGAGGAAGCCAGCGGCCACCATCTTGAAGAGCTGATGTCACCATCCTTGTTTTCGACTGATCGCAGCTCATTCAGCCATAGAACAGGTAATTTCAGGCTGCCATTCGCCTGCGGCTCACAGGCAAATTACTCAGACTCAGTGAAAAATAACCCACAGAAACTGCTTCTTGGAGCCTGCTCCTATCAGAACATACACTGAGCACAGAGCGGCCGAATTCCGGCTCCCAGAACTGCTCTGGCCCAGGGATAAAGAACCCATGGAAACTGCTCCTCAGCCTGCTGAATACTGTGGAGGTAAATACCAACTGAGCCTTCATAGGCAGTGGCAACAGGACTGATACAGGGCTTGTGAGGGCCGGTCAGGACTAACCCGTTGCTTTGATCATGCGGCAAAGGGAACAAAATGCTGCCATTTGCATGGGATACCAACATGGCAGAGATCTGATGTCATCAGAAAGTGGCAGAGGAGAGAACTTCATCGATACCAGCGGCGACAGAAACAGTTGGTCTCCTGGTAAAGAAACTGAGTCACAAACATCCAAGTCTCTCTCACTTTGTCA
>NW_026012669.1:0-2686 GCF_001458135.2 Marmota marmota marmota | reverse complement strand
GGGTTAGGGTAAGGGTTAAGGTTTGTGTTAGGGTTGGATTTAGGTTTAGGTTTACAGTTAAGTTTATTGTTAGGGTTATCGTTAGATTTAGGTTAAGATTAGTTTTAGGGTTAGTGTTAGGGTAAGTTTTAGGTTAGATTTAGGGTTAGGGTTAGGTTAGGGTTCGGATTATGGTGAGCATTAGGTTTTTTGTCAGGGTTATGGTTAGTGTTATGTTTAGGTTTAGGGTTAGGGTTAGTTTTAGTGTTAGTGTTAGTGTTAGGGTTGGGGCTAGGGTTTTCTTAGGGTTATTATTAGGATTAGGGTTAGGTTTTGTGTTTTGGTTAGGGATAAGTTTAGGGTTATGGTTAGGATTAGTGTTAGGGTTAGTGTTAGTGTTAGGGTTAGGGTTAGTGTTAGTGATAGGGTTAGGTTTAGTGTTAGGGTTAGCATTAAGTTTATGGTTAGTCTTTGGGTTAGGGTTAGGGTTATTTTTTTAGGGTTATTGTAAAATTTAAGTTTACTGTTAAATTTATGGTTAGAGTTAGGGTTAGGATTCGGGTTAGGGTTATGTTTAGGTTTAGTATTAAGTTTAGGTTTAGGTTTATGGTTAAGATTAATATTTGGGTGAGGTTTAGTGTTAGGTTTAGGTTTAGGGTTTGGGTTAGGAATAGGGTGAGGTTTAGGGTTAGTATTAGTGTTCGGGTTAGGGTTAGGTTCAGGGTTAGGGTTAGAGTTAGGTTAAGGTTAATGTTTGGGATAGTGTTAATGTTAGAGATAGGTTTATGGTTTGGGTTAGTTATAGGGTTTGGTTTAGGTTTAGATTTATTGTTAGGGTTAGCATTAGGTTTAGGGTTAGTGCTTGGGTTAGGGCTAGGGTTAGGGTTAGATTTAGGGTTAAGGTAGGGTTAGGGTTCGTGTTAGGGATATGTGTAGGTTAAGGGTTAGGGTTAGGGTTAGGATTAATGTTTGTGTTAGGGATAGTGTTAGGTTTAGTTTTAAGGTTATGGGTAGGTTTAGGGATAGGGTTAGGTTTAGAGTTAGTATTAGCGTTTGGGTTAGGGTTAGGTTTAGTTTAAGGGTTAGGGTTATTGTTAGATTTACGGTTAGGTTTAGGGTTAGTGGTAGTATTAAAGTTAGTATTAGCGTTAGTGTTATGTTTTGGGTTTGGGTTAGGATTGGTGTTTGGGTTAGTATTAGGGTAATGGTTAGGGTTAGGGTTAGCGTTAGTGTTAGGGTTAGGATTAGAATTTGAGTTAGGTTTAGGGTTAGTAGTAGCATTAGATTTAGGTTTAGTGTTATGGTTAGGTTTAGGTATAGATATAGGTTTAGTGTTAGGGTTAGTGTTAGGTTTGGCGTTGGGGATACTGTTAAGGCTAGGGATAGGTTTAGGGTTAGTGTTAGTGTTTGGTTTAGGGTTAGTATTAGGGTTAGAGTTACGGTTAGTGTTAGGGTTAGGTTTAGGGTTAGGGAGAGTGTTAGTGTTACAGTGAGCATTAATGTTAGTGTAAAGTTTAGGGTTAGGTTTCTGTTTAGGCTTCGGTTGAGTTTTAAAGTTAGGGATAGTTTTAGGTATTAGGTTAGTGTTAGGGTTATGGTTAGAATTTGGGTTAGGTTGAGGGTTAGTAGTAGGGTTAGATTTATGTTTTGTATTAGGGTTAAAATTAGTTTTAGGTATAGGTTTAGTGTTAGGGTTATTGTTAGATTTTGGGATTCGGACAGTGTTAAGGCTAAGGATAGGTTTAGGGTTAGTGTTAGTGTTTGGGTTAGGGTTAGGTTTAGGTTTAGTGTTACGGTTAGGATTAGGGTTAGGTTTAGGTTAGTGATAGGGTTAGGGTTAGTGTTACTGTTAATGTTAGAGTAAAATTTAGTGTTAAATTTAGGGTTCTGGTTAGGCTTCGTTTTAGATTTATGGTTAAGGTTTATGCTAGGGTTTGGGTTAGTGTTAGTGTTAGGGTTAGGGTTTCTGTTAGGACAGGGTTAGGGTTACAGTTTCAGTTAAGGTTAGGGTTAGCTTAGTGTAAGAGTTAGGGTTGGGTTAGTGTTACATTTAGGGTTAGGATTATGGTAAATGCTAGTGTTAGGTTTAGGATTATGGTAAATGCTAGTGTTAGGGTTAGGGTTATAGTTAGGATTAGTGTTAGTGTTAGGTTTAGGGTTAGTTTTAGTTTTATGGTTAATGTTAGGGTTATGGTTAGCATTAGGTAAGGGTTAGGTTTAGGGTTAGGGTTGGGTTAGGGTTAGGGTATGGTTTCGGTTAGGGTTTGTGTTAGGGTTAGTGTTAGGGATAGGGTTACGGTTAGGTGTAGGAATAAGTTTAAGGTTAATGTTAGTGTTAGCATTAGTGTTAGGGTTATGTTTAAAATTAGTGTTAGTGTTAGCGTTAGTGTTAGGCTTATGGTTAGGTTTAGGTTAAGTTTTATAGTTAGTGTTAGGGTTACGGTTAGTGTTAGAATTAGTGTTAAGTTAGAGTAAGGTTTAGTGTTAGTGTTAGGGTAAGGTTTATGTTTAGGGTTAAGTTTAGGTTTAAGGTTAGGTTTAGTGTTAGGGTTTGGTTTAGAGTTAGGTTAGGGTTGGTTTTAGGCTTAGTGTTAGTGTTTGTGTTAGGGTTAGTATTAAGTTTAGGGTTATATTTCGGAATAGGGTTAGGTTTAGGGTTAGGGTTAATGTTAGTGTTAGAAGTAATTTTAATGTTAGGGTTAGTGTT
>NW_026012668.1:0-2687 GCF_001458135.2 Marmota marmota marmota | reverse complement strand
GTGTCAGGAGGCCCTGGATGAGGGGTGCCGATGAAGCAGCTCTGTTTTAGGGCCTGCTGGTGCGAACAGCCTCTGGGGTCAACACAAGAAGACAGGCCAGTCCCCGCCAGGCTAGGCGCGTGGAGCCAGGAGAGCTGAGGGAACCACTGTGGAATCCACATTCCCGCTCTGCCCTGCTCCCAGCTGCTGACCTGCTTATGCCACAGTGCAAGAGAGATCTGTTAAAAATGGAAAAGTCACTATCTGATGCTGACAGAGCTCCCCCGGAGCTCCCACCCGGCTCCCTCAAGCGCAGGCTTTGATCTGGGGAGCTGTGCCCTTGAAGAGGCCTTTTTGGCTAATGGAGCTTTTGGCTCTGACCCATGGAGTTAATGATGGTGAAGTCCATTTTCCTCTCTATGGACATTTCGACACGATGGCCAGAGGAGGTAATTATTTCTCCCTTCAAATTGAATTAAGCATTTTAAGAAGATGGCACTTTTGTCTTTGCATGAGGAAAATCTGCTTCCTCATTATCCCTCAACCCCGAGACCCTCTCCTGCGGTGTCTGGGTTGGATTTCTTTATTTAAAGCTCCCCTGCTGCACGGACATGGGAGAACCATCTGGCTGGAGAGATTCCAAGAGGGGCTTTGGCAGAGCGAGGGCTTCAGCTGCCTTCCTCATGCGGGATTGCACTTAGGAGTAGGCAAAGTGGTGCGACAGTCTTGCAGTGGCCAGGACTCTAGTTTTGCAACCTTCAGAATTCAATTTAATGGGATAGGTGATTTAGGACGCGGGAGAGCACAAGTATACCTAATAATTCCACTTAAGAATTTAAGCCTAAACTTTACATCAACGTCTGTCGAAGGAATTTCCGATGCTGCTATGTTATGCCCTCACCTACACACAAAATAGCACTCAGGCGCTTAATATCATAAGCCTGACAAGCTCCCCATCACGGTGGGGAGAGGAGGAAAGGAAGAACGCAGCAGTCGGCACTCTGATGGGACGTGGCGCCACAGAGCTAGGCAGATGCTTCGAGCAACCACGTGCTACAGAGGAAAATTAAATGGGCAGGTGAGCTTCGGAGGTCCCCAGGAAACCCAGATCCCCCAGAACTTGCACTCCTGGAAGCCTCGGAGTGCCTTCTGGTGACACGGAGCTTGTCGGAGCACATCAGGCACGTGCCTGTGAAAAGCCACTGAAGGCCATATGGCACCCGCCAGCGAGGGGCCGTCCCCTGACCCTGGAGACAAATCTTCCAACAGTCTGAACTCTCCACGCTTCACTTTCAAGCCCCAAGTGCTGTTTGATTGACACACAAAGAAGCAGGGGATGGTGTGGCCACTTCCAGCATCCTCGGACCAAAAGGAAAAGGCAGCCCGGGTTGGGCCAGTGGATCGCTCGCACTGTAGGGACGCACACGTAGGCATCAGTGTCAGGATGTGTGCTTCCAGCAGCCATCACTGGGGACAGCGCTCACGTGTGGGTACCGTCATGACGGCATTGTCTAGAACAGCGCAACAGGGTCAGAGGACACAGCCTCACCAAGCTCGGCTGGAGCTGGGTTTGCAGAAGTGTGAGGTCATCCCCACAGGAAGATGGGGACAAAGCCAGTGCAGCACCTCTGTGTCACCCCTAGAGGTCTGACCCATCAGGATGTGCCTGGGGCACGTGCTGTAACCCTGCAGATTTCACGATGGTGAAATCCCTTGGGCATGCTGTGCAGTGACGGCTTGCCCTATGAGCAGACGCCCCAGGTACAGAGGACACGGACAACTGCCCCAAGGGGCATCAGTGGACTGAGGCTGTGAGCGCGTACTCAGCCACAGGGTGTTACGGGAGGCTGTTTCTCAACTAGTTTAAATGGTCTTAGGAAAACTCACTTGGCCCTATCCGAGACTGAGATGTTGGTGCCAAAGCTGCTTATGAAGAATGTCACTGATTTTCACAGTTGATGGTTAAAATATAAATGAATATATTACTTTACATATGTGGCTTTAAATTTACCCAAAGACCTAAATAAATCTTTAAAAAAATATATTTGTATCTGTCAAAAAGTTTAAATTAAAATTGGCAATAAAACCTTTAAAAATCATTTCATTGTAAAATCATGGCTGGTCACACTGGTTTTGAGGTGGCCTTGTTGGGGTTCTGTTCTCATGTAGGTGAGCCCCCCTGGAGGGGGTTAAAGGTGCTCATGGTCTGTGGGGTGTCTATGAGGGTCGCAGGGGAAGCTGTGAGGCCTGGTCCATGCCAAAGCTTACAGGTGTGACGGGGGCTTGGATGTCACTCTTGGAAATGGTCACTTTGTTCTGCCTACTGTTTACAGGTGTTTGAAGACTTTACACTAAGTGCAGGGTGACTTAGTGCCACCGTTGGTTTAAATAAGCTGTCCCCAGGCTCATGCAGCCACACAGGCCCACACAGCCCACGGTGAGGTAAGACAGCAGCAGTCCCCGATGCACTAGAATGGCCCGTGCTCTGTGGTCCCCAGGCCCCACCACTCCCTATTACTTTTGGGGGTCAGCTTCACTCCTGAGGCTGGGCTGGGCCTGGCCCCTGTGGACATCGGTATCTAGGGCTCCAGCCCCCGTCATACTCTCTTCTATATGGAAGGGACTGAGTTCTACAGGACACAGACCCTGCAGGGCTGCTAAAGAAATGAGCTATCAAGGCATGAAAAGATGTGGCGGGAGCCCAGATG
>NW_026012667.1:0-2687 GCF_001458135.2 Marmota marmota marmota | reverse complement strand
CACTTAGTATTTTTTATGATACCCTTTCTATCAGGCATGATGTTATATCTCATAGTAGTTTTGATATGTATTTTATTTTTTTATAATTTTTAAGTTGTAGATGGACAAATACTTTTATATATTTTTATGTGGTGCTGAGGATTTAACTTAGTGTCACATGTGCTAGCAAGCACTCTACCAGTGAGCCACAACCCTAGCCCCTTGATATGTATTTTCTTGATGATTAATTATGCTGAGCATGTTGGCCATTTTTATGTCTATTTTGGAAAAATGTCTATTCAGGTCTTTTTCCTCTTTTTAAAATTAAGACTTTTTCCTATTATATGGTAAGAGTTTTATGCTGTGTGTTTGCATTATGCTTTAGATATTAGGCATTCCCCAAAAGTTCACAAGTGAGAAAATGCAAAAATCTTTAGATGAGTAATGATTGGATTGTAGGAATTTTAACTGAATCAGTACATTAATTTGCTGATAGAGGTTAACTGGGTGGGAACTGTAAGCAGGTGGCATGTGGCTGGAGTAAGTGGGTCATTGGATCGTCCTTTTGTGGTATAAATTTTGTTCTTGGTAAGCAGAGCTCTCTCTCTGCTACCTGGTACAATGCCCCCAGCTGCTTTCCTATACCACACCCTTCTACAGTGATTTTCTGTCTCACCTCAGGTTCTAAGAAATGGAGTTGTCTATGAACTGAAACCTCTGGAACTGTGAGCCCTAAAATAAACTTCCTCCTGTATGTTGTACTTGTCAGGTATTTTAGTCACAGCAAAAAAACAAAACAAACAAACAAAAAAAACAAACAAAACAAAAAAAAACTTAATAAAACTCTGTGTGTGTGTGTGTGTGTGTGTGTGTATAATTTAAACTAAATTTGTTTTTAACTGATGTAAAAAGATCTAAAATTGTACATATTCATGGAGTAACATGAACTTTGTATGAAGTCAAGTTTATAAGATTCCACATAGTAATGAGATCATACAGTACTTGTCTTTCTGTGTCTGGCTTTTTTTTTTAAATATAATGATCTCCAGTTTCTTCCATGCTGTCACAACTTAGAAGATTTCATTCATTTACATGGATGAATAGTATTTCATTATGAACATGTACAATATTTTTCTTATCAATTCATCTATTGATGGATACTTAGGTTAACTCCATAACTTGGCCATGTGAATAATACTGCAATAAATATGAGAACAAAGATGTCCTTTTGACACTCTGATTTCATTTCCTTTCAATATATACCCATAATTGGGACTGCTGGGTCATATGATATTTCTGGCTTTATTTTTTTGAGAAATTTCTGTGTGTCTTCCAGAATGACTATACTAATTTATATTCCCACCAACACTGTGAACAGTCTCCTTTTCTCCATATCCATTATAGATTACAGCATTATTTATAGTTGCCAACATATAAAAAAAACCTTAAATGTACATTTGTGAATAGAGAAGGAAAATGTGGAACATTTCCAGGCCTGTAACCAAATGTTAACAAAAAATAAAATACTATTCATCCTTAATACATAAGGATGTCCTCCCATTTAAAACAATAGGGAAAATCAGGAAGATATTATACTAATAAATTAAGCCAGTCAGAGTCAGGGAGAAAAATACTTCATATCTCACTTATATGTGAAATTTAAAATAAAACTCATCAAAGCAGAGAGTAGAATGGTAGGATATAGGAGGCTTCCGGGGATATGGAGCAGAAGTGGGAAAATGTTAAATCAGTGCAAAGTATTAATGTGCAGCATAAATAAGTTGTGGAGATCTAAGGAATAACATGATCTACAATTATGCATTATGTCCTTGAAATTTGCTATGAGAGTAGATTTTGCATGTTATACAAAAGAATAAAACATTTATATGAAGTGATGGATGGATATGATAATTAATTGATTTTGGTAATTGCTTCAACATGCCTACATATATCAAAGAATCAAATTACACACTTTAAATACATATAATTTCTATTTGCAAATCATAGCTCAAGTTTTTGGAAAGCACAAAAGTGAATATTAAGAGTTATATACATTTTTAAGAGATTATTCCCTTTCCTGTACACTTTTATTTTTATTTTTTATTGGTTGTTCAAAACATTACAAAGCTCTTGAAATATCATATTTCATACATTAGATTCAAGTGGGTTACGAACTCCCATTTTTACCCCAAATACAGATTGCAGAATCACATCAGTTACACATCCACATTTTTACATAATGCCATATTAGTGACTGTTGTATTCTGCTACCTTTCCTATCCTCTACTATCCCCCTCCCCTCCCCTCCCATCTTCTCTCTCAATCCCATCTGCTATAATTTAATTCTCTCCCTTGTTTTTTTCCTTTTCCCCTCACAACCTCTTATATGTAATTTTGCATAACAATGAGGGTCTCCTTCCATTTCCATGCAATTTCCCTTTTCTCTCCCTTTCCCTCCCACTTCATGTCTCTGTTCAATGTTAATCTTTTCCTCCTGCTCTTCCTCACTACTCTGTTCTTAGTTGCTCTCATTATATCAAAGAAGACATTTGGCATTTGTTTTTTAGGGATTGGCTAGCTTCACTTAGCATAATCTGCTCTAATGCCATCCATTTCCCTGCAAATTCTATGATTCTGTCATTTTTCAGTGCTGCGTAATACTCCATTGTGTATAAATGCCACATTTTTTTATCCATTCATCTATTGAA
>NW_026012666.1:0-2687 GCF_001458135.2 Marmota marmota marmota | reverse complement strand
ATATATATATATATATATATATATATATATATATATATATATATATATACACACCCCAGAAAGAATTTCATCTTTGTGTATGTATATAAAGCAGCAATAAAAACAGGGAGAGTGAGGAGGGAGGGAAAGAGGAAACAGGGAAATAAAGTGGAACAAATTATATTCCATGCATGTATTTATGTCAAAATGAAACCCAATATTATATATAATTATAATGCAATAGTAAAGACATTTTTAAAAAGTCTAATCAATGTGGAGGGTAACATAAATTATAAAGGGAATTAAACATAAGTAGTAGTATATTTAAAATGTGGATTAGCTTCTCTTTTTGTTGAGCATTTAAAATTTTCTTTCACATTTTCCAAACTTTGTAAGATAGTTTTTCTTATTTGATCCAAGTATACTTCCATTTCTTTTTGGACATTCATTGTTTTTCTCCTTAAATTTCCTATTTGATGTGGAATTTTTAACATATTACCATACAGGCTTATTTAGATTTGTATAATTTTTTTTACACCTGGTTGTTAAAAGAGATAATTTTCTTTAATGGCTGTGCTTTAATAAGCCCACAAATGATTTATCTATCTTGATAATTGGAATTCACTTTACATCAATAATTATTTTAACAAAATGTGCAAAGTTTTTCAAAGAGAATTTTTCTGTTAAACTGCCAAGACATTTCAAATATCTAACACATTTTATTATAAACAATACCATTATTTAAACACAGCTGTGTACAACAGAGGTCAGTTTTGCTAGGAATAATGACTGTCATTCAACTTAAATTTTGTGTATTTTAGTTTATAAAGCTGAAAAGAAAAAGTCACATGCTTATACTGTAAACTGATACAAAATAGAAGGTAAAAATGATTTGGCTTTATTTCTCTCCTGTCCCAAATGTGTAACATATTTTTGCTTTTTATTCTAAGACTGAGAAACAGTGGTTAGAATCCTATGGTCAAATATATATGATGAAAAATGGAGAATGAAACTAAAATCTGAGTCTTCACAATTGAAATCCTGTAATACTGCCAGTATCAATATCTCTCTACAGAATGTGCATTAAAAATTGTGATCTATTGACATTGAAAACATCATTTAAAAGTTCTCCACATCATTAAATTAGATTATGAATATAATCATGCTTTACTTTACTTGTGAGTGAAATAAGTTTTACCTAGATATTAATAATAAAGAAATATAAAATCCATACTAATTGCTTTAAATATCAGGGACATAAGGTAAACTGGATACTTCTTATCTAATAAGGCTAATAAGGTTAGACAGATCACCAAACAATAAAGCTATAAGTTCTCTGTTAGCAATCAGGATTTGAATGTCAGGTAAATATATGATCTAAGTTATTGACTTCATTTTTGTTTTTGGAAAATGATGTTTTAGCTGAAACTTGGAATGTGGGCAGGATTCTTTAACTAGATTTATTAAGAAGAAGAAGAACTTCAAAATAAATGCCATTGTAGACAAAGATATCCCTGTTAGCAAGGACAAGTTACAGAAAGTTCACAAATTTGAAAATAGTAGCAAAATTGCAGAAAGCAGAAAGAATATTTGGATCACATTTTAAATCCTAGAGAGGACATTAACTTTATGGTATTACCCATTTGGAAGCTCTGAAAGATCTTATGCAGGAGAGTGCTTCTGAAACACAGTGAGATCTGTAAGAAAGAATGACCAATCTCAGTGAACAGTTTTAGTTTTACAGCATGAGTCTGAGGAAACTGCCTTGAAAATACGTTATCAAGTAAGAATGTCGGTGAAGGAAAGTAGTGGAGAGAGAAAACAATAATGAAGAGAGATATAATAAGGACAATACAAAGAAGGAAAACCTTCATTAAACGGATAGCACCTTCATTAAAAGAATAATACATTTTTATCAAGTGTTTAACCTGTTCCAGTTATTGAGCTAACTTCTTTTACAAGAATTTTTATAGCTAATCGTCATAAAATTCTTCAGTTTCTATGTTAGGAAAACTTTATGAGGCAGGTGTAGAAGTGGAAAAATCATATAATTAGAATGGGTAGTTGTGGGATTCGGGTCAAGCAATTCAACCTGAGGTCACATTTTCTTAGACATTTGTCTGTACCTACTGCCTCTCCGAGTATGTCAGGACTTCAGAGTTGGCTGTATAATAGCATATTTTTACAATTATCATAAATATATCCAAACAAGTTCAGGAAAAATAGAGATATTAAAAAAGAGCTTCAGGGTAGAGGTGGTAATTAAAATAGACCTTGACAAATGACTAAGATTTCAATAAGTTAAATTGGTGACAAGTTCATTGTAATTGTGATAAAATATATAAAATGGAGAACTCATGGGGGAATTTTTCAGTGGATGGGGAAGGAGTTTTGTAATAAGTGAAGAAAGAAAATATTTAAGTTATCAATTAATTTTATATAGAAGAAAATAATTGATATGCAGTAACTATATGCTGATTGGAATTATGGAAGATAAGATCCATGTGGCATATGTAGATAACCCTTCCTCCAAGATTTCAGAATCTGAGGATTTTCAGTTTAACAATGTCTGTTACATGTGTTGGGTATTCTGGCATGATCTAGTGTGAGGAAAATAATTAGACTCCGGGTAGTCACTTTGATGTGACTGTCAAGTTCAAACTTAGGGAAAAAAAAAGTTACAATCTATTGTGATATATATATATATA
>NW_026012665.1:0-2687 GCF_001458135.2 Marmota marmota marmota | reverse complement strand
CAACATCAGAATTTATGAGGCCCCAATAAAGTTTCAGAGTGAGTTGTTATTTGGTCAGGGAAAGCCAGAATTCATGAGTCATCACTAAAGTTTCAGGGAGGGTTGTTATCAGGGAAAACCAGACATGGGTGAGTTCAAGGCACTGACAGGCATTTCAAGCAAGTTTACAAATCACAGTAATTTATAATGAAGCAGAAATTAACTTTTCATGCCTTTGTGATGAGATGGCTCCCAATCTAAAAAAGGAAATTAGGCTGGATTTTTCATTTGCTATAGTCATAGCTTTTAAAATATATGTTTCCTACTTTAACAAGTATGAGAATTAAATTATTAATATTAATTACTACTATTTTTTTAAAAGACTGAATAAAATAGGAAATTAGATATTTGTTATTAAATGTATAAAAATTTTGATTAACATATTGATAATATAAACATGGAAAATTTTGACAATGATAAAAAGACATTTAATATAAGGGATTCAATATTATAAGTCCCTCATGTTCAGTGGGTCAGTCCTTCAATGATTTTTTTCATTTTTTTAGTCATTTTGAATTACACTTCTGCAAATGTTTTTTAAGTACACAAATTTAAGATTTTGTATTTTGTAAAGTAGAAAAATGTCAGATTTGAGCTCCTTTCAGGATTTTAAAACTTATAAGCCATGTGGGGCATCTTAGCACTTTTTTTTTTCATATTTGCACACAGTCCAATTCTAGAGAAGAATGAGTTGGAAATATAGTCTACTGTTCTGAGCAAAAGAGAAATTGCCTTAGGATATTTCTAAAGCTTTTAAATTTTCTAAATTTTCAGAATTTTTGGTGATTTGAAAAAAAAATATTTATTTTAAGAAATGAATTGTTTGAAATTAATTATTTATCTTTCTTGGTTTAGCACTTAGGGAGTAAATTTAGATCATTTAATTTAGTGCATTATTTTTCACTTTAATTGTTTTTTTTTAGAAGAACTAACAGAACAGAATTCCAAAAGTGTTCCATGTAAATTTAAAGGTATGTTTCTAATAATCAAGATAGAAAGCAGAAGCAAAACATCATCGAGTTTGGTGGTTCTGCCTCAAACTAGAGTTACTTATTTATTTATGCTATTATTCACTAGGTTCCTGAGGTTGCAGAAATTACCAACCAACACAGAGAAAAGTCTTTTTAGTTTGTTTCACACAACCAATTCAAGCTAAAATACACTAGTATCACTGTAGTTTCAGACCAAAGTGTGTTTGTAAATAATAAAAGTATGTATACATAAATATATAAATAAATATAAAATAAAATATAATATTAGATAGATTTTTTTTCCTGGATAATTATTTTGTACATATTTCCCTTTAGACACAGTTCTGGGAACAAAGTGTCACAAATAAGACATAAATCCTACATTGCTACATAGAGTAATTATGGCACATACTAAGAGCTTGGTATAAAACTTGGCATAGAGACACAAATAACTAGACAGCACCATAGAGAATTATACATAAGTGCTAAGCAGCAAATTCATAGTCTTTAAGTACATGAAGAGACAAGTTTTCATAGCCAATTTTATAACTCAGTTTCTGCTAATATACAGAGATAGAGATATTTATTAAGAAATGGTTTTATGCAGATTTTTGGTTTAAAAAGGGAAAGATCAAATAATGTAGGTGATTTAAACATGAGCAATAATATTTTTCTGCATTCAGTACCTTTTACGCAGATATATTAATTATAATTAATTCCAACCAGTAAAACGCAGAAATAGTGTAAAGATTATTCACTAGGAGTAAAACTACTTAAAAAGAGAACCAAAACTTCCATTCCTGTCGAAATGTTTATTTCTGACAAAAAGACTGCTTCTCTTGAACCATTTCTGTAGATATGATTTTTTTTGTAATAAATATTTTGGTGATTTTTTTGCATATAACTTAATATATTTACGCTTCACATTTTCTCTTTTCTCCTATTTTGCTACCTATATTCTGAAAGAAAAAAATTCTAATTCCTAAACTCCCTTGATATTTGAGATATCTTTTAATTTTTAAGCTTATATCATTTTTATAATGAATTCTGTGCTTTCAATAAAGAATGACTATTTTTATGCACCTGGCTCATTTACAGGAATTTTGTTGTGTTCTTTGGTTTTATTTATAGTGAAGTTAAAAAAAAGTTAATGTTAAACCAAAACACAAAGAAAAGACCACCAACTCAAATTTCAAATCAAATTAAATCAATATTGTATTGTGTACACAAAAGCTGGCCAGGATGGTCTCTTACAAGATTCCATGCTAGAGATCATCCCCCTGATCTTCAGGAAAAAGTTTTTACAGCACAAAAAGTTACAAAGGAGGTGGGTGTCTAAGGTACTTACAGCTAACAACATTTTGACAATCATAGTACAAAGGCAAATAGCAGGTTAAGGATCCACATGGCTAACATTTCAACGTAGAAAATAAATTCAGCTCCAGACCTTAGAATTTATGAGCTGCCACTGAGGTTTAGAGAGAAATGTAATTTGGTCAGCGGGAGCCAGAATTTATGAGGCACCAGGAAGGTTTTAGAGAGGGTGGTTATCTGGTAAGAGATAGCCAGGCATAAGTGAATCCAAAACACAGGGAGAAATTGCAAGCAAGTTTAAAACATCAAAATATTGTCAGGCCAAAGAGAAATTTTAGTTTTCTTACACAAAACAGAAATAAA
>NW_026012664.1:0-2687 GCF_001458135.2 Marmota marmota marmota | reverse complement strand
ATGGACCTTTTTTTTTTTTTTTTTTGCTATTTGTGCAAAAAAAAGTAACAGTGGAATTTTCTAGAGATTTCATTTACTCTAGGGATTTCTTTGGATAGCCTGGACATTTTAACAGTTCTTTTTCTTTTTCTTCATCTTCCTCCTCCTCCTTCTTCTCCATGGAATGTTTTTCCATTTATTTGTGTCTGTTTAAATTTCTTACATCCATGTTTTGTTGTTTCCAGTGTATAAGACTTCTGCCTCTGTAGTTTGTTCCTAAATATTTTATACTTTTTGATGTTACTGTAATGAAATTATCTTCTTAATTTTCAGAGAGTTTGTTCTTAGTGGATGTTAACACTTATGATTTTTGTGTAGCTTTGCTGAATTTATTAGTTCTAACATTTCTTTGTGAAATAATTAGAGCTATTTACATATAAAACTGTGTTATCTGCAAATAGATATAATTTTACTCCTTCCTTTGCTATTTGGACCCCTTTTCTCTTTTCTTACCTATTTGCTCCAGTTAGAACTTCAATAATATTTTGAATGAAAGTGGCAAGGGAGGACATCCTTGCCTTATTCTTGGCCTTAAAGGGGGGATCTTTTCTTTTCTGTTTTTATACTTTTACCTTATCTCTATCCTCCTCTTCTGAAAAATTCTAGCATCACTTCTTCATCCAGTTATACTTTAAAGCTTTAAAACAAATGCTAATGATAAACACATATTAAAACTGTAAAAAAATACAATTTTATTAGTATGCTAATTGTCCTAAGAAAATTCAGTTTTGAGGAAAAAATTTATAATTTTAATATATTGTATTTATGCTTACTTTGCAGATTTTTATGTAAATGTTTAAATTTATATATGACAGCAGAATGCATTACAATACTTATTACATATATAGAGCACAATTTTTCATATCTCTGGTTGTATACATAGTATATTCACAAAAATTTTTGTCATCTTACATGTACTTTGGATAGTAATGATCATACACATTGCACCATCATCGCTAACCCCCTGCCCCCTCCCTTCCCCTCTAACCCCTCTGCCCTATCTAGAGTTCCTCTATTCCTCCCATGCTCCCTCTACCTATCCCACTATGAATCAGCCTCCTTATATCAAAGAAAACATTCAGCATTTGGTTTTTTGGGATTGGCTAACTTCACTTAGCATTATCTTCTCTAACTCCATTCATTTACCTACTTTGCAACTTTTTGTTTTATTTTGTTTCTGCAAAATTTTCTGCAGCCTGATGGGTCCTGTTAAAATATTTCCAGTAAACATGAATTCATAATTGAATTTCTCATATGATTTTACTGTCATCAACCCTCTTTTAGGGTCCTGATACTTCATATCAGAAATGTGGTTTCTATGGATCTGAATTGTAAGGAGTATTGAGAAGTGGAATGAACAAATAAATAAACTTGAAAATATTAACTAGTAGTGATAACTATTATTTTATATTATGAATAAAACGTATGTACTTTCATATGAGACTTCAATGAATAGTTGGTGTCACCAATCCCATTATTCCAGTGACACTTGCCCCATCCCAACACACACCTGCTTTAAGCACAAATTTAGGAACACCCCAACTACAGTTCCACGCAGGGTTTCTGGGTATCTCTTGTCATTGTGACTTCATAGACTCATCCAATATAGATCTTACAAACTTTGCATCTTGCTTGATAGGTAGCAGTTGAGATGTGGTATACATACAGTGACATCTCTGGCTATGAGAGGAAGATAAATTGGAGGAGATCATTCTCATGTTTAGCAGGTATGTCGTGCTTAACATGTACAAATCTCTGCAAGTCTTCCTGACCCTAATTAATGGAAATTCTGTCTTTTGGGCCAGAAAAAGACAAAATAGGACAGTCAAGGTTGTACCTTGACTGTCCTATTTTGCTTGTACTGATTCACATTAGTAAATTCAGATATTTCTCCTTAAAAAATAGACCCAGACTTTGATCAATATTTATAGCTTCTGGTCTTAGCATCCTAGTCCAAGCCTCTCTCCGCTCTCACTTTGGTTTTAGAATTTTTTTTCCTGCTTCTGTTCTCCCTCTACTTCTAACTTGCATCAACATAGCATCCTGAAGGTTACCCTGTTATAATATGTCTAGTATGTCTTAAAACATAAGTCATATCACTCCTCTATGTCAAACACTTTAATTGCTTCTCATTGTACTCACAGTAAAAGCCAAGTTATTTTGTTGTTAATTGCTGGGAGCCATTAGCCAAGTAGGTATGACAATTTCCTTGCCAGAGTACCCCATGTTGCAGTGACATTGAATGTAGGTGACCTTGCTCAAGGACCAAGGCGGATTAGGGCGTTCCCGGTTTAGGTTCCAGGTTTAAGGTTTAAGATTATTCCTGCTGGGAATAGGGTGTATCTTGCTGCCTGAGTTCCCCTTGAGTTCTCACGGGATTCAGACAGTATATTTTGGAGATAGAAGCCCAGTGGAGGTGGATTTGGGCAGAGAACGTGGATTTCCCCAGAACGTGTTTGTAGACGGCTGGTGTGAGTTCGGGAATAAAGAGTTGCTGTTTGAATCTACAAGCTGTGTGGTGGCTCGTGATTGTGTGCCCAGCCAGACTGCGGCATTTGTGCCCAGCCAGACTGCGGCATTTGGTGGCTCGTACGGGGAACTTCTGAAGCTTGGAGGTAAGTGAAATTGCTCCCCCCTGAGGAAGAGCG
>NW_026012663.1:0-2688 GCF_001458135.2 Marmota marmota marmota | reverse complement strand
ATGTGTTGCTATAACAAAATACCTGAGGCTGGGCACTTTACAGAGAAGATAGGTTCATTTAGTTCACACTTCTGGAGGTTCCAGAGCAGGACACTGGCATCTGCTCGGCTCTCGTCAGGGCCTTAGGATGGATGGCATCATAGTAGTGGACAGGAAGGAAGAGGGCAGGCAGGGGCCAGGTGCACCCTTTCAGTTTCCGTCACCTGGAACCCGATCCACTCGCACAGACTGCCTGTCCAGCCCAGTGAGACTGAACCAGCCCGTCCACAGGCTGGAGCCCTGTGGCCTAACTGACCTTCCACCAGCGAGGACCCTGTGCACCTCTGGGGACACACACAGAAGGTGGGAGTCAGAGGGGCTTTGGTTCCCAAAAAGTCCAGGGTCCAACTCCCAGTCTAGGAGGCACTTAGGACACAGGACCTGAACCCAAGCAGGACTCTGTTCCAAGCACAGCCAGGCCTCAGCCCCGTCGGGTTCTTTGTCTGTGAAATGGGTGTGAACGTGATGAGGCTGCGCCCACGTAGCGCTTAGCCTGGGGCTGGGCCTCCTTGGCAGATGAAGAGACAGAGGCTCTGAGAGGTTCTGAGAGCTGGCGTCGGCTGTGAGAGTCGTCCGAGCTGCTGGTACCCGTGGTTTCTTCTCCACTGCTGAGGCGGTTTCCAGCCTGTGAGCCTCCTGGGGCCTCTGCCTGGGCCTACGGAGCACACTGGGGTGTTTCCACTTGGGCTCTTACGAAGGCTGGTCCTGCCAGCACCCTCCTGGGTCTCCGGTGCCCTCACACATGCTTTCTGGGAGTGTCTGCCTAGGGGCGGGGCTTCCCTGGCTCCAGTGGGACCACCAGGCCGGCTTCCTAAGTGGTGTGTCAATCACCCACTTTCACTAGGAGGCTGAGGCAGGAGGATTGCAAGTTCAAGGCTAGTCTGGGCAACGTAGTGAGACCCTGTCTCAATTGGGGATGTAGCTCAGTGGTAGAGGGCCTGCCTAGCACACCCAAGGCTGCGAGTTCAATTCCCAGTATCAGACAAAAGGAAGATATTCCTGTGTCCTTTAAACAGTCACCCGCATTTCTCCTTCCCCCAGCCCCTGGCCACCACCACTCTGCTTTCTCTCTATGGATTTATCTCTTCCAAATCTTGCATCCAAGTGGAGCCCTACAATCTTGTCTGTCTTGTTCTTACTTCACCTGCCATAATGTTTTCCAGGTTCATCCCTAATGTAGCACAGACCAGTGCTTCATTCCTTTTGTTGGTCGTCTAATATTCCATTGTATGGACATACCACATTTTGTTCATCAGTCCATGGACGATATTTTAAACACGGAGCATAAACATACAAAATAGGCAGATCCTTAGAAAAGTCCAGATGGAAGGGCTTAGTGTCCAAAACACAAGTCACCCTCTTTCCCACCTCCCTTTCCAGATAATGATGTCATTCTTGTACCGTTGTCCTGAACATACGTCAGGCACACACACATCACAAGGTGACAGAAATGGAGTCCCCGTAGGCATCCTGTCCCGTAGCCAGGTTTCTTCCCCATCTTCGGAGTGACGGGGAGGGAGGCAGCTCTGCATGTCCTCGGCTGGGACCCTCCCTGATGTGGTGGCTGTGCCTGCCCCCCCCCCCAGCCCCGCAGCCTGGCCCTTGTCCCTGCTGCCTACAGAGTCCCCGTGTGGGCAGGCTCGAGTGGAGCCCTTGCTCCCTTCCTCTCTCCCTGGGCAGCCAGGGCTCCAAGAGAAAGCACCCGACTGCCATGTGCTCCAGGAGCCACGCCCCACTCTGTGGGGACTCCTCAGAGTCACCTCCCCCTGGCCATGGTCCAGCTGGTCCTTCTCAAACCTCCCAGGACACTTCAGGCTGGACAGGGGAGGGGCTGGGGGCAGGGCTGGGGGCAGGGTCCTGGGGTCTCTGCTGGGCGTGGCCCTGTGCCCAGAGGGACTCGTTGTGCTCTTGCTGCTGAGGAGACTGTCACACAAGGTGTCCCCCCGTCACTGTGTGCTTGGCTGACTCGGTCTCCTTCCCCTGGGGTCAGGTCACAGCTGGGGTGACATTCCTTTCACCTCAGTTTCTCCAGGTGCAGAATGGGTGGGTCGCCCTGGTCATGTGACCTCGGGTCCCCCCACCAGCTCTGCCACCAGCTCTGTCCCCTCTGGAACCTTTTGAACATGCCAGATGGACGGCCGTCCCACAGCCCTCTCGGAGCGGGCACCGGGGCCAGCAACCCCCCCCCCCGCCCCGGGATCTTCTGGGAAGTGAAAATCTTGGGTCCACCCCGACCTTCAGAGTCGGTATGGAGAGGACAGTGGCCTTTAGTCCTCCCCAGGGGTTCTGAGGCTCCCTTGACACTCATTGGTGTCAGCCTGGACGGTCGGCTGACCCTGGAGCCCCAGCCTGGGGGGCAGGAGAGGAACCAGCTCCTCCTCATGGACCTGTGGCCCCGAGGACAGGGGCCTCAGCTGTGCCCTCCGTGAGATGGTCAGTCGTTTCTACCTTAGAGGGGCACTGAGGGGACGTGCTGCTGTGGCCCACCCTAAACCCAGATGGGATTAAGGAAATGAAGTGGGTCCCCTGGAAGGCCGCCTGCCCTGACCTAGGACACAAGACCCTTCCTGGTTCCCTGCAGACGGGAAGCTTCCGATCCCTGAAGGAGACGCCTCCCGCCCTCCTCCTCCTCCTCCTCCCCTCCTCCTC
>NW_026012662.1:0-2688 GCF_001458135.2 Marmota marmota marmota | reverse complement strand
CTCTTGAGCCCAGGAGCTCTACAGCAGCTTGGTCAATATAATGAAAGCCCATTGCTAAAAAAAATAAAATGAAGACACTTAAAAAAACAATAAATTGCCAAACTTATGATCTTCTAAAATGATTGCACCATTTTTAAATCAATCCCACCAGCAAAAAACGAACTTTTATTGTTCACATGCTCTATAGATTATTTGATTTTATCCAGTGTAATAGTATTAGCAATAGCTCAGTTTTGCTTTGAAACTTCATGATGATAAATAATATTGAGCATCTTGAAATTATAAAAGCAGTTTTAATAGATATTTTAGAGTAAAGATTTGTAAAAATAAAGGGATACCAAAGTAAAAACTAATATCCTCGTCCTCTTCCTCCTCCTCCTCCTCCTCCTCCTCCTCATCATCATAAACTTCAGGCTCTAGAATTCCCTTTTGGCAATTGTGAAGGTAGGGTGAAAAGTCACATACTCAATTTTTGTAACAAAAGTGTTGCACATTTCAAACTTCCCTGCGTAAAGTACTCATATATAGAGAAAAAGAGAAATTTAATTGTTTTTATGTGAGGAATGAGTCAGCTAGAATAGTTTGGAAAGGTTAGCAATAGTCACCCAAAGTTTATTTGGTTGTTAAGAAAGGCTTCCTTTAACAGAAAGCTCCATTTTAGTGCAGTCTTTGTGCTGAGAATAACCTTTATTTCTATTTATAGAGCACTTACTAGATGCCAAGATCTCAGATCAACCTTCTCTATGCATTAAATCCCCACATTATCTTTTATGTGGTGCACCTATTAAAACTTAAGTTAAGCAAAAAATGTACCACATATGGCAACATAGAAATAATTATCATGTTTTAGAGGTTTATTATCTTGAGAAAAGTAATAGGTGAAGGATTAGAGTGTTTTAAAATATTTGTAAATACACTGTGAAAATGGCATAAACTTTTCTACAAAAGTCAATCCTACTGAAAATTCAATTCAATAAAATATTATACACATCACTGATATGTAATACAAGAAATGCCTTCACTGAAGTATTTTCTGTAACTATATTGTCGTGTCATTTTAAGGAATGCACTGTATTTCAAATTTTCAATGTTGTCCTATGAATAGGACACAGGGACAATGTGCACTACATAGTGACATAGTGCACTGTATTGATGCCTGACAAATTCTAACATGTTGCTACTGTGGTCATTTGTTCACAATTTGAAACCTGTGTTTCTATACACTAAAGAATAAATTGGAGAAAACAGTATACTGAATGCTTAAGAAAAGTAAAATTTGAGGTAAAATTTTTGTGTCTTTGATAAATTTTTGACCATGAATGAAATAATTATCAGATGTTATATACATAGTTCACCGAAGTAATTTATAAAATTTGGTTATAAATTCTAAGCTCTGCCCAAATTATCAAGATATTGCTATAAAACTTTGACTTATATTATGGAAAAAGTGCTCAAAAAGAATTCCAGGATGATCTTTTGCATGGTAGTCATAGTTCTACAAATGTTTGAAGTGTTATAAAATCCATGATTATACTCTAGTTTTTTTGGCAATCTATTCATAAATGAAAGCTTATTGGTACACCTTTGAAATATTGGATTCCAAACTATAGGCACCATGAGAGAAGACAGACTAAACAAGTGAGTTCTGAAACTGTCAACACTGGCAAGAAGCAAGATTGTTATATGATTGCAGATTTGATTGATATAACCAAGGAAATTATCTTAAAATGGCCAGAAATGTGCCATTGTTGGAATGAACAACACAGAGGAACTGCTTGGCAAAGTTCAATGACAGAAAAAAAGAAAGTGAATTCGTTGTTTCTGAACCAAAGGTAGTGGGTACCTATAGCAATTTCAGTTGTGGTGTGCATAAACATGATGGGTAAGTCTCTAACTATTCCACTTCTGTGAGAGTAAAAAAAACAATGGTATTGACACTTGTATGCACAAATAATTTATAGGCATATCATAAGTGCATGGATTATTAACAGATTCATGAACAAAGATAAGAAAGATAAATTTGTTGGATTTCAAAAGAGACATCAAATGAGCATAGCTAAAAAGATGCAATGCGAACCCATTAGGAGAAAGAATGCAATACTCCCAGACCTGCTACTGTCTACAATGATTTCAGACTTAATATGGGAAGCAATGTTATTCTCAAAGAGCAAGAACAATGACAGTGTCAAAATAAATCACATGCCATACCAGCAATATATTGTCAAAATGTAATATAACCCTTTGTTTGGAGTATGGTGTGGTTTAGATGTGAGGTGTTCCTCAAAAGCTCACATGTGAAACAATGGAAAAAATTTAGATTTGAAAATAGTTATGAGATTTTTAACTTAATCAGTGTATTAATCCCCTGATAGGAATTAACTTGGTGGTACCTGTAGGTAGGTAGAGTGTGGCTGGAGGCGGTGAGTCCCTGGGGGTATCCTTTTGGGATTTATATTTTTGTCTTGGTGAGAAGAGCTCTTTCTCTCTCTGCTTCCTGGTGCAATGTCCTACATTTCTTTCCTCTGCCACACACTTCTGCCATGATGTCCTGCCTCACCCCAGGCCCCAAGAAATGAAGTCTGCTGTCTATGGATTTGGACCTGTGAAACTGTAAGCTCCAAATTAAACTTTCCCTCTGAAATTGTTCTTGTCAGGTCTTTCACTCCCAGCGGGGGGGGGGGGGGGGGG
>NW_026012661.1:0-2688 GCF_001458135.2 Marmota marmota marmota | reverse complement strand
TTTTTTTTTTTTTTTTTTTTTTTTTTTTGCATGTTGTGCTTTAACTAGATCAAGACTTTGGTTTGGGACAACAAATGTACCACAAATGGCTCGGCCTGAGGAGTTACAGTATAAGACTCCCAGTGAGATCCATTGCAAGCAAGGCTTATCCAACTTTGGTGCAGCCAAAGGATAAAGAGTTTTTCCTACTAACTTCACAAGATCTGTACTCCAGATACTTGGGGACTATTTTTGTAAGAAATCAAAACTACTACCTTTATCATAATGAATTATTTTTTACTTAGGAAAGAAATACAATTCATTGACTCACAGTACTATCAGCAAATTAATCAAGAGAAGACAGACATTAATTCACAAGGGGAAAAAATCTTTCAAGAGCAAACCAAGTTAAAAATTGCAAAATCATTAACATCCATTTCATAAGTCCAAATGCCATGAACTCTAGCCAGCCAACAGCCTGGCATGTACATTTTCTCTTTCCTATGCATCAGTCCATGGAAAAACATGGCTTGCTGAATGTGTTTTTCAAACAACTTAATTTACTTCTCATGAAGGGGCTATCCAGGTGACCATAAGGGATTGATGCTGAAATGAGAACAAATCATTTATTAAAATAAAAATATTTATTTTTGTTAAAATATTTAACTTTAAAATAGATTTCTGTTTTGAGGTCAAGAACTAACTAATGTTCTGGTTTTTTTTCCCCCTGATACCTGTGTGCAAAGAAATATTGAGAATTGCCTGCAGTCTTAAATTAGTGAAGCAGCCTATAAATATGAGCTTTGTGAAACAACCATAATATAGTAAAAAAGAAAACCTAGCATAAATTGCAAATTCTACCATTTTCAACATAATTGTTGGAGAAGTCACTTTGTCTTTCTGGGTCTCAGTTTTGTTTCTCATTTGTTTTTTAACTATAAGATCAAATAAATATTATCTACCACACTTAATGTATATAAGTGTTTTGTAAACTCTCAAGTAGTATGATTTGAGTTTTAGATAGAACTCTAAAATTGACGTGTAGACAGAATCATATCCCAAATCCTAGTTGCTGCACTGTATTAGCTATATGGTCTTGAGTTAACAGCATACTTCTATGGAAATAAAACATGCAATCTATAAAAAGATAATAATATTTTCTTACAAGATTGTTGTGTGAAGTGCAACAGAGAACTAAATATGACACAGAGTTGGCACATAACACAATGTAATATGATTATTGTTATCTTGGCTCAGTAGTTACTATTTTCCCAAGACTAATATTGCCGCAGTCCGGCTGCAGCAAATTAACGGGGGGCGGGGGGCGAGCAACTTATGTACATTGATACAGCAGGAGTGGGAGCCCTTTATTGTAGGGCAGGAGTGGTATATATACATTCCACACAGCTTATCTTAATTAACATAAACTCGATACAGCAGTCAACCAATAAGGAATCTCCACACTTAATGGCTCGCTGGCATTACTTCACAAACCACTCCCTCTGGCAAAATGCCAGGCACCATCCAGACTTGTTTACAGACCTTAACATAATATAAGATTTGACCATAATGGAATGGTCATAATGGAAAGAATAAAATTCAATAAAGAAATACTTGACAGGAGGCAAAGAAAAAAATCTTGGCAGAGTTGAGAGAAAGATTTGTGCTAAATATTACTTGCAATGTGTACATTTATATATGTGACAATTTTTGCAGAGTACTTACTGTGGAGCATGGAAAATAACATTATTCATGATCCCTGTTCTCATGGAATTTAATATTTAGATAAGTAAGTAGGGAGACAGAAATTTACATTCATAGATGCATATGTGTGGACACATGCATATCTACAACTAAATATATGAACATGTATACTGTTTTAGTAAGCCGTTTTGCTGCCGTCACTAAAAGACCCAACCAGAACAATCCATAGAGGGGGAAGAGTTTGTTTGAGGTCCCACAAATTCACAGGTCTTACTCCATAGATAGGTGGCTCCATTCCTTGGGGCTCAAGGTGAGGCTGAACATCAAGGGGGAAGAATATGGTGGAGGGAAGCAGCTCAGATGATGGTCAGAAAGCAGAGAGATTCCACTTACCAGATACAAAATATATACCCCAAAGGCATGCTCCCAGGTACCTCCTGTAGCCATACCCTACCTCCCTTCAATTATCACAGTTAATCCCATCAGGTCATTAATTCACTGATTGCGTTAAGGTTCTCATAACCCAATCATTTCTCCTCTAAACCTTCTTGCATTGTCTCACATGTGAGCTTTTGGGAAACACCTCACTTCCAAACCATAACCTATAGATACTATAATACATTTTAATTTAAAAAAATTTTACAGTGATGGCAACATGTTCAATAAAAGCACATGGTCAGATTAAAGTGATTATGACAAAAAAAAGTGTTCAAATATAGGAGCAATGCCTGACTTTCACTGCACTGAGTAAATAGTGCATTCTCAAAAAATATTTATGACATAAATGATTCTATCAATATAGACTTCATTCTGAAAACCTGATTCTCAGAACCAGAGTTTAGCTTTCTGCCTTTCTGCCTCCTTCATGTCCTCCACTCTCGCTTTTCTGATTACTTTGAAAAATAAAAGGGGGGGGCATTCTTTGCAAAAGCCTATTAGTAAACATCAGCCAGTCTGATATCACTCTTAGACCTTGCTTCAAGCACCCACCCCATCACCCCACCC
>NW_026012660.1:7730-12700 GCF_001458135.2 Marmota marmota marmota | reverse complement strand
TTGACGCCTGGCAGGTGATGTACCACCCCCAGGTTTCCGTCATCCTCAGTTGGGCAGATAAAGACCTGCTGAGCTATTTGAGGAATTTAGAGGTGAACTGGGGAGTAAGACTGGGGACAGGGTGTGGGGAGGCCCGA
The DNA here is from genome assembly GCF_001458135.2 of Marmota marmota marmota. NCBI lineage: Eukaryota > Metazoa > Chordata > Mammalia > Rodentia > Sciuridae > Marmota > Marmota marmota. The sequence continues at coordinate 12,563 of NW_026012660.1, read as the reverse complement.
GAAGGAAAGCTGGGAGGGCAGCCCATGCAAGCTACCCAACCACACCATCCCTTGTCTTTGCCTGAGGCCTGGCAGGTGGAGGAACTCAGGTATCCCAAGTCCCTCTACAGGATCAAGTTCTCCTTTCAAGAAAACCCCTACTTCCAGAATGAAGTGGTCGTGAAGGAGTATCAGCTGAACATCACTGGTAAAGTAAACGTCTCCCAGACACTGGGGTCTTTCATATCAGTGTGCTGGTTGGACAGAATCGGATATGTGCTGAACTGTTCCAACTCCTCCAGGGTATGAGGCATCCTGTTCCAGTGTGCTGCAGTGGCTCGTGGATGGGGATGCACTGGTGCACAGCCCCTTGCAGGACTCCAGCAGGCTGACCTTCTTCAGCTGGTTGTCAGGGCACAAGTGTGCTGACTCTAACAGGATTGCTGAGGTGGGGATCCATAGGCCACAAAACCAGTGACTTGGTGAGTCCATGTGCTGCTGGGGAACTGGGTATGTTAGCCTGGACAGACTTGTCTGTTTTCTCTTTGCAGGTCATCATCGAGGATCTGTGGGTCAATCCTCTAGACTACTACCAGGTGGAATGCAGCACCAGGGCAGAGGATGCTGGCCTGGCAAGGTGAGCCTCCTGGGTGAGTTTGACACGCCCCGTTCCTCTGCCACCTGAGGCAGCCCAGAAAACCTGAGGCTTCTGCTCTTCTAGGCACTTAGGAGGAACAAAAACCAGAGGAGAGTGCACAGCAAGAGTGTTTGTTGAACTGGGCAACCTCCTTAGGGTGAAGTGAAGAAGGTGAATGTCCTGGGACCTGGGAAAGAGGCTGAGCCTAAGATTACTGAAGCCCCTAGGAATGCTCCTTCCTGGCCTTCTGCCCTTATCCATGCCCCTGGTTTGTTCACTTGCCCAGATGCTGTCCTACACATGTGCATAAGGCATTTCACGTCTGTCTAACTTTTTTCTATGTAGTCCCCACCCCTGTGCTTGCATTTTTGGGACACCTTAAAAATCCCAACCAAGGTGTCCAGTGAACTTCTCAGTGTCAGGGAAAGTATACAGTGGCCTCAGTGTAGTGGGACTGTAGTGGGACTTCCCACATGCCCGGGTTGAGGAAGGTGAGGATGTCCATCCCTGGACAGGGATGGTGAGCCCTCAGGGAGGTGAACCTGGTTGTGTGATAATGGACAGAGGTCCCCATCTCGTTCATGCATGCCCTGTGCACATCTGTATGAGCCAAGTGCCTGCCTCTCTTTGTTCAAGCGTGTTTGCTTATGTGCGTGCTCCTGTCCTTATTCCTGCAGGAACCTCGGCCTGCTACACGACCAGACCCAGTCTCCATGTTTGGGTACATGCCAGCAGGGCCCATGAAGCGAAGTACAGCAAAAGATGACATGGTTCACCTGTGTCTCCATGAAGCATGAGCCCACTGGAAGAACCCGCCCTGGTGGACTACTGCCCTGGTCAAAAGTTGAAACAAAGAGTTCTGTGTATTAGCATTGCCAATGAGGGCTAAAATAAAAGTGGGGCACTCTTGTGAATTGTTTTGTGCTTATGAGGGGTTGGGGCAGATTTGTAGCCATCCCAGGGAGTATATTTAGAATTTTTGAAACATGTTTTCAAACTAGGCCTTTGAAGTACTTCTTTTCACTGATGTTGCAGTAAAGCAGTGAATCTAGTTTCTACCCGAACAGGTTTCCTTGCAGAATTCCAGGTGCATTCGGGACCTTTAGTTGGACAAGCCATCTGCATATGAGACAGGATCCGTGACAGTGACAGGCAAGCCCCATGTAGGTGTCATTTATTCACTAGGTGGCTTAAGTCCCAGGTTTTCCATGTTCTGGTGACAGGGCATTTGCTTTGAACTTATTTCCAGATAGACAGTCCCCGGTCTTGGAAACCTGCCCCTCTTTGGCATGTAGTGTCCATTATATTAAAACAATTTCTGATTTCACAAGTGTACAACTCCTCTTATGTAAATGTAGTCATGTCTTCTTTGGAACTCTTGCCACCAGGACACATAGGCCTCATACTAAGGCCTTCCTATGGTCTGTGTTCTTCTCTTGAAACACTAGAGTGGGAGAGTCCCATGAGAGAGAGAAAAAATGTTAAGTGCTCACTTTTCCCTTACAAACTGTAGTGCTCCCCCCTGCCCCCCTGCCATACTTTCTGCTGCCCAAGCAGATCTTCTGGAAACCCCTGCCACAAGGAGTGTGGTTAGCTTTGACTCCCATGGTGATGGGGGTTGCCATGTATGACCCAAACATGCATTTCTGTATTTCGGTCATTGTGTGTGATGTGTTTTCTCTTAGGAGGTCCATTTGGAGTGACCCAAGCTCCTGTTCATCCCTGAACTGCAGATACTGCTGACCATACATTAGTATCCATTCAAATGGGTACTGCATTCCTCCATGCCACAAAAGCCCTTTGTGTTTTGAACCTGAGAAAATTTCCTCAGTGCCTGTCATTGAAATCCCATAGGTTTAGAGGTTGCTGGGTGCTTTTTATACTTGCCCTTGAGAAGCAATGACCAGGACACAAGGCAGAAAGCCAGTGAGAGAAGTTTCTGTATAGATTACCCAGCCATCTCAGAGATTAATTGTGTTTCGTCAAACCAGAGGGACTCACACATAGGAGGATAGACATGCTCATAGGCTGCATAGCTGTGCAGGACTGTAGTTCCCTTGTTTCAGTGATGGGGCTGCACACTGTTGCAGAGTTCGTCTGCAACAGGAACTCCCTGAATTATAGAGGGTCTATGCATGGGGATATAGCTTAGAAAGGGATTCCCCAGTATGCAGTGAAGGAAGTCAAGTTTGGGAATGGGTCTCCTTACATGTTATCATTGAAGGAAAGGAGAAGACTCTAATGAACGTCTTCCCATTCATTTTTTTTCATACCAACCAAATAGATATATTGAAACATTATTCCCATTTTACATAATTACAAAGGTGTGAAATGTAATCTGTTCAACTTCAGAACAGGATATTTCTCATTTTCCCCATCTGTCTTCTTTTCTTCTGGTTCCTTCATCAATCGTTCTGCTATTTATATTCACACACACACATGCACACAGAAACACACATACACACAGAAACACGCACGCACGCACGCGCGCGCGCACACACACACACACACATTTGTACATCTATAATAGTATCTTTAGAATGGAAACCATAGTGGGATTCACTGTGGCACATATTCATGTAGGTACTCAAAAAATTTGGGCCAGGTTCATTTCACTCTCTTTTCCTATCCTATCCCTCTCGGGTCTTCATTATTTTTGTCCTGTGCTTTTCAATCCCTCCTCATTTTGAATCATCTTTCAGATATCAGGGGAAACACTAGAACTTAGGCCTCTGGGGACTGGCTGATTTCACTGAGCATGAGGTTCCCCAGTTCCATCCACTTAAAGAGCTGATGCCATAATTTAATTCTTCTTTATCTGAGTAATATTCCTCTGTGTATATGTACCACATTTTCTTCATCCATCCACCTGCTGAAGGGCACCTAGGGCCCTTCCATAGCTTGGTTATTGTCAACGGTGCTACCAGAAACATTGAGCTGGGTGCTTCGCAGTGCTGACATTAGCAGAACTTTTGGATATGTGTACTGAGAAGGGAGATAGCTGGGTCATATGGGGGTTTCATTTGTTCTTTATTAGGAATGCACATAATGCTTTCTAGACTCATTTGCTTCTATTTGCAGTCCATCCCCAACCCCTGTCCAATCTGTGAGTGTACTTTTACCAAACCTCCTCGCCAACATTTGTTTTTCCATCCTTGTTTTGTGATAGTTGCCCTTTTGACTGATGTGAGATGGAGCCACAGGGTACTTTTGAATTTCACTTCCCTAACTGGTTGACATTTAAAATTAAATTGTTGAACATTTTAAAAATACTTGTATTTTAAACATTTGTATTTGTTTTTGTGTATCGTCTCTCTGCCCATTTATTGATTAGGTTATCATAATTTTTTCTTTGGTGGTGGCAATGAATTTTCGTATATTTTGAGTTGTCTTATGTGAGAGGCAGATGACAAAGATTATCTCTCATTATGGGGGCTCAGTCTTCATGATTGTGTTTCCTTTGATGTGAAGCATCTTTGAAATCTGATGACAATGCATGTTGTGGTTCTTTATCTTGCTTCTTTGCAATTGAGGAGACTTGTTTACTGGTCAGTCATTTCCTGTGCTGAAGTGTTAAAGTGTGGGCCTATATTTTCTTCCAGCAGATTTCAGGGTTTCTAGCCTAACTCCTAGGTCTCTGACCTAGTTGATATTTTGAGGTGATATTTTTGGAGGGTGAGAGATCAGGCTTACATTTAATCCTAGTACATATGGATTTCCAGTATTCCCATTTTTTGAAGAGCCTTTCTCCAGCCTACGTTTTGGCAGTTTTGTCTACTTATCAGATAATCATATCCTGTGAGTTTATCTTTGTGTCTTCTATTGTAGTCCCTTGGAACTCATGTCTGTTTTGGTGCCTGAAACCTGCTGTTTGATACTAGAGCTTTGTAGTAAAATGTAAGCATTGTGATGTCTCCAATCCACCCTTCATGCTAAGGATTGCTTTGGGTACCCTGGGCATCTTATTTTCCTAAATCAGTTTTGGGATTTTATGACCACATTTTCTTGTTTGGTAAAGTTTGTCATTGGGGTTTTGAAGTGAATTGCCTTGAATGTGTATGTTGAATTTGGTAGCAAGTTATTTTGACTGTATTAATTCTGCCTGAGAAGACATGAAATATTCCCTCTTCTAAGGTGACCATCAATTTGTTTCTTGACTGCACTATATTGTATACGTCTTCTGTTAGATGGATTCCTTTTTTTTTTTTTTTTTTTTT
>NW_026012660.1:0-2726 GCF_001458135.2 Marmota marmota marmota | reverse complement strand
TTTTTTTTTTTTTTTTTTTTTTTTTTGTATTGTGAATGGAATTGTTTGAGATTGAAATGGATGAAATTCTATGGTCAGAGGCTGGTGGAAATGCCCAGACTGTCTCATACCGTCCTTTCTGTCTTTCGGACTCCATGTCTCTCTTCTTCTTGAGCATCCCCTCTCCATCCAGTCTTGGATCTTTTGATCTCACTCAGACTTTTGGATCCTATCTCCAGAGGCTGGAAACCCAGCTTCCACCTTAGGTTATCCTGGAAGTGAGGCACTTGCTCTGTGGGCAGGGGCTTGGGAGGGTGGCAAAACCCGCTGCTAGCTCCCCACTCCTGAGCCAAAAGAAAGCTTCTCAGGAGTCAGCACAACACATGGGCCCAGTCTGTCTCATCTGCCTTCCAAGCTGCTTAGTCCTTGTTGGGCTGGAATGGATGAAGGGATTGAGGCAGGGCCTAAGAAGCATGGTGCATCTGTTTAGGTTTCCCACCCTCCATCCTCTGGGAGTCCCACATCCTCCAGGTGTTGACACCAACTCTGCCCTAAATGAAAGCCCCAACACCTCTACCATTACTCTCCCAGTCCCCATAGGAAGGTGTTCCTTCACAGGGACAGCAATGAGTCCTTTAGGCAATGCTGCAGCATGCCAGGACACTTTTTATATGCAGGGAAGGGAAGCCATAGTCTGAGTTACTGGAGCTAACTGTATGAACACCTACAGGGAGGGGTCTTTGGAAAGGGTCAAGCTGCTGGAGTAACCTGGACTCATCTGCAAGGAGGCAAAGGTTGGGTTGGCTGCCCAGGTGGATTTCCTCCACTGACATGCTTGCTGTGACTCACCTCCAGCACCTTGGCCGGGGCAATCCCACTGTGTCTGCCTCCATGTGGTCTATGGTCCATGGAGATGAGGTCATCCAAGGGCATCTGGCTTGATATTAGGAGATGCATTGTGTTTTGCGGGGCTGCACACCTGCTGCCTGCCTGGTATCCATCACCCCCGGACCCTAAACAAGAGACTGACATCACAGGTAGGGACCAAGGGCCCCAAGTAGCCAGAGCTGACAGGCCTGGAGCCCAAAGGGCCAGGTTGATTTGGCCACGCCCCTCGTGCATTTTTGGGGGGTGAATGCAGAGGGTGGGGCATTCCACAGGCCCTGTGACTGCTTCATGCTCATGGCCACTTCCTGCTGGCCAGGCAGCTGATGTCACAGAGACACGCGCATGCGCTTCAACAAAACTCCGCCTTCTTGCTGAACGCAGCCTCTTGGCTTCCCTGAGGCCTAGAAACGTTGGTCGGGCTCTAAGCAGGCGGGTGTGGGTCTTCCTGTGGGATCTGCTTCTCAGCTGGCCTTGGTGAAAAGCGATCACAATGGCCAGACAAGGAGAAGTGGAGGAGAGCCAGGTGAGTTTTCAATGGGGGCCTTCAGGATGGAGCCTCCTGTGGGCTGCTGGGGGTGGAGACCTCACTCACCTCCAGCACCTTGGCCTGGACAGTCTGTGGGGTGATTGGTGGCAGCGATGAGGATAACATGCTGGGCAATTTGGAGTCTCTGCAGCACCCTAAGGCCTGGAGCTCTCCTGAAGGGGTGGTAGTGGGAGGGCAGACTGGAAAGCTGCTGTCTGAGATGGGGAAGCTGAGGGGGGTTACCGCCCAGGAGCAGCACCCAAGGGAGCACGAAGGTGAGGAAGATGCCCAGGTGCAGCTGGTGCAGAGGAGACTGCCCAAGGCAGGACGCAGACCACCCAGACTGCGGTCAAAAATGGACAAGCTGCAAATCCTGCAGTTGGAGCTCAGCTTTGTGAATGCCCGAGCCAGCCGGGCCTGTGCAAGGCTGAAGAGGAAGGTGGAAATGAGGTGCAAATCACACTTGGATCGCAGAAGGGCCATCATCCAGCGCATCCCTGGCTTCTGGGCCAAAGTGGTATCCTTTGCTGTGTGCCGTCAAGCTGAGCTCCAACACATTGGACTGGCTTTATAGGACTTTGAGGAGTTGGAGTGGGGAAGACTGGGAGTAGGGGAAGTAGTGGCATTCACCCTGGGTCCCTAAGCTTAAGGCAGGTTCTGACAAAGTCTCCCTGAGAATTAAGAGCAGACACTTTGGATGGCAAGGGAGCCCAAACAGCAGGGCTTGAATATTGTTGGAGGCTGGGAGCCACAGCTGCATCCCACCAGGAATGGAGAGAAGAGCATATTGACAGGGCACCTTGTCCAGTTCCATGCCCACTTCCAAGGTCACTCTAACCATGCAATCTTGCCAACCTGTGACATGCAATGTGGGCAGGCTCCTATCCAAGGATAGGCTGGAAAATTGCATCTTATCAGTTCACTGATGGTGTTCACAGCCTGAAATGAGACGCACTCCCCCAGGCCCCCATCCACATACAAACACACAGATATGGTGACACAGGACACACATACCCAAGTTCAGTAAGGCTATGAACACCTAGCGATAGACAGCATGCCCAAACGTCAGTAATCTCTGTCCATCCCAAGGTGGCCAGGGTGATGTCATTTACCCTGGGGACAGAGCAGATGGTGTCATCAGGTTCTCACACACCAGGCAGGCCTGGGAGACCTGGGCAGGGCAGAGGATGAGAGTGGATAAGCCAGGGTATCTTGCTGGCAGGGAAGGGCACAGTGCTGTGTTGTGTAGGGATCCCCTGTCCCACACACCCCTTGCTTCCCTGGTGGGCCCCCTGTGCTATTGCCTGCTCCTTCCATGGCACCACATATGTCC